>NW_024739417.1:0-7154 GCF_018991925.1 Homarus americanus
GTGATGCTGAGAATGACGTTAAACAGAGACAAAGGTGATGCTGAGAATGTCGTTAAAATAGACGACAGAATTGATGCTGAGAATGACGTTAAAAGACAGGGTGATGGCTGAAAATGATGTTAAAAAGAGACAGGTGATGCTGATGTTGGGTGTTGCTGAGAATGACGTTAAACAGACAGGTTGATGCTGAGAATGTCGTTAAAATGAACAGAATGATGCTATTAAAAGACGGGTGATGTTGAAAATGATGTTAAAAAGAGACAATTGATGCTTTCAGGAATAGAAGCATTTAAAAAGAGACGAAGTGATGCTGAGAATGACATTAAAAGACAGGATGATCACTGAGAATGGCACGTTCAAAAGAACCAGAATAATACTGTGAATGGCGTTAAAGAGACAGGGTGATGCTGGGAATGACTTTAAAAGAGACAGGGTGATGCTGGGGCTTTAAAAAGACAGAGGTGATGCCGAGAATGACGTTAAAAAGACAAGACTGATGCTGAGAATGATTTTAAAAGACAGAATTGATGCTGAAGAATGGCGTTAAAAATACAGGGTAATAAAGATAGCGTTAAAGGAACAGGGTGTTGCTGAGAATGACGTTAAACAGAGACAGGGTGATGCTGAGAATGGCGTTAAAATAGACAGAAATTAATGCTGAGAATGGCGTTAAAGAGACGAAATTGATGCTGGGAATGACTTTAAAAGAGACAGAATTGATGCAGAGGCAACGTTAAAGAGACAGAATTGATGCTGAGAATGATTTTAAAAGAGAGACAGAGGTGATGCTGAGAATGACGTTAAAAAAGAGACAGGGTGGTACTAAGAATGACTTTAAAGAACAGGGTGATGCAAGAATGACGTTAAAAAGGGTGAAATTGATGCTGAATGATTTTAAAGAGACAGGGTGATGCTGAGAATGACGTTAAAGGAACAGGGTGATGCTGAGAATGACGTTAATGGAACAGGGGTGATGCTGACAGGTGATGCTGAGAATAGAACAGGGTGATGCTGAGAATGACGTTAAAAGAGTTGATGCTAAGAATAGGCAGGTGATGCAGAGCCAGGAGTGATGACAGGTGAAAAATTTAAAAAACAGGGTTAATACTGAGAATGACGTTAAAAAGACATGGTGATGCTGTGAATAGAGTCTTAAAAAGACAAGGGTGATGCACAGAGATTGGCGTTAAAAGACAAATTAAAATAAGAATTATTTAAAATGCTAGAGTGATGCTGAAATGGCATTAAAGAGAAACAGGGTTAATGCTGAGAATGACGTTAAAAAGACAGGGTGATGCAAGAATGATGTTAAAAAGGGCAGGTGATGCTGAGATTGACGTTAAAAGACAGGGTGATGCTAAGAATGCGTAAAGAGCAGGGTGATGCTAAGATTGGCGTTAAAAGACAGGGTGATGCAAAGATTGGCGTTAAAAGGGAGCAAGTGATGTCACTGAGAATGACAGGCAGTAAAAGAGGATGATGCTGAGAGTAACATTAAAAGACAGGATGGTCACTGAATAATGATGTTTAAAAAAAGAGACAAGGGTGATGTTAAGAATGACGTTAATAGGAACAGGGTGATGCAGAGCCAATGTTCAAGAGGCAGATTGATGCTGAGAATGACGTTAATAGAGACAGGAGTGATGCTGAGGAGCCAGCTTTAAAAAGACAGGGGGAGTGAGTACTAAGATTGGCGTTAAAAGACAGGAGGTGATGCTGAGAATGACTCTAAAGGCAGGGTGATGCTGAGATTGATGTTAAGAACAGGAGGCCACTTAGAATGATGTTAAGGTGAGAGACAGTGATGCTGAGAATGACGTTGAGAGACAGAATTGACAGCTGAGAATGGCATTAAAAGACAAGAGTGATGGCAGGAGACTGACGTTAAACAGGACAGTCCGATGATGAGAAAAGACGTTATAAGAGATAGGGTTATTACTGAGAATGGCGTTAAGAGACAGTCAGCATCATTGCTGAATGGCATTATAGTGAACAAAAGGTGATGCTGAGAATGACATTATAAGAACAGAATTGATACTGAATGACTTTAAAAGAGCAGGGTGATGCTAAGATTGGCGTTAAAAAAGACAGGGTGATGCTGAGAATGACTAAAAAGAGACAAGAATTGATGCTGAGAATGACTTTAAAAAGAGAGACAGGGTGATGCTAAGATTGGCGTTAAAAGAGACAGGGTGATGCTGCTGAAATGACGTTAAAAGAGACAGGGTGATGTTGAAGACGTTAATAGAGACAGGGTGATGCTGAGAATGAAGCTTTAAAAGAAACAGGGTGAAGCTGAGATGATGTTAAAAGAGACAGGGTGATGCTGAGAATGACTTTAAAAAGAGACAGAGGTGATGCAAAGAATGACGTTAAAAGACAGAGGTGATGCTGGGAATGATTTTAAAAGACAGAATTGATGCTGAGAATAGCGTTAAAATATCACAGGGTAATGCTGAGAATGGCGTTAAAGACAAGTGTTGCTGAGAATGACGTTAAACAGAGACAGAGGTGATGCTGAGAATGGCGTTAAAATAGACAGGGTAATGCTGAGAATGGCGTTAAAAGAGACAGAGGTGATGCTGGGAATGACTTTTAAAGAGACAGGGTGATGCCGAGAATGACGTTAAAGAGACAGGGGTGATGCTGAGAATGATTTTAAAAAGAGACAATTGATGCTGAAATTGACGTTAAAAAAGACAGGGTGATGCTAGAATGACTTTAAAAAGAGACGAAATTGATGCCGAGAATGACGTTAAAAGAAGACAGGGTGATGCTGAGAATGATTTTAAAAGAGACAGGGTGATGCAGAGAATGACGTTAAAAAAGAGACAGGGTGATACTGAGAATAACGTTAATGGAGACAGGGTGATGCTGACAATAACGTTAAAGACAGAATTGATGCTGAGAATGACTTTAAAGACAGGGGTAGTGCCGAGAATGACGTTAAAAGAGACAGGGTGATGCTGGGAATGATTTTAAAAGAGACAGGGGTGATGCTGAGAATGGCGTTAAAATACACAGGAAGTAATGCTGAGAATGGCGTTAAAGAGACGAAGTGTTGCTGAGAACCAGCGTTAAACAGAGACAGAATTGATGCTGAGAATGGCGTTAAAATAGACAGGGGTAATGCTGAATGGCGTTAAAAGAGACGGGGTGATGCTGGGGAATGACTTTTAAAGAGAGACAGGTGATGCCGAGAATGACGTTAAAGAGACAGGTGATGCTGAGAATGATTTTAAAAGAGACAGGGTGATGCTGAGAATGACGTTAAAAGAGACAGGGTGATGCTAAGAATGACTTTAAAGAACAGGGTGATGCCGAGAATGACGTTAAAAAAGAGACAGGGTGATGCTGAGAATGATTTAAAAAGAGGGTGGGGGTGATGCAGAGAATGACGTTAAAAAGAGAGACAGGGTGATGCTGAGAATGACGTTAATGGAACAGGGTGATGCTGACAATAACGTTAAAAGAGACAGAATTGATGCTGACAATGACGTTAAAAGAGACAGGGTGATGCTGAGAATGACGTTAATAGAGACAGGGTGATGCTGAGAATGACTTTAAAAGAGACAGGGTGATGCACAAAGATGACGTTAAAAGAGACAGGTTGATGCTAAGAATGACGTTTATTGGGGCAGGGTGATGCTGAGAATGACGTTAAACGAGACCAGGGTGGTGCTGAGAATGATGACGATAAAGAGCCAGGGTGATGCTGGGCGACGTTAAACAGAGACAGGTGATACTGCAAGAACGACGATTAAAACCGACAGGGTGAAGCTAGAATGACTTTAAAACCTTAGGTGATGCTGAGAATGGCATTAAAAAGAAACAGGGTTAATGCTGAGAATGACGTTAAAAAGAACATAGATGATGCTGAGAATGATGTTAAAAAATTGGGAGTGATGCTGAGATTGACGTTAAAAGAGACAAGTGTTGCTGAGAATAGCGTTAATAGAGACAGAGATGATGCTGAGAATGACGTTAAAAAGAGACAGAGGTGATGCTGAGAATGACGTTAATAGAGACAGAATTGAAATAGAATGACTTTAAAACCTTAGGTGATGCTGAGAATGGCATTACAAGAAACAGGGTTAATGCTGAGAATGACGTTGTAAAAAAGAGACAGGGTGATGCTGAAATTGACGTTAAAAGAGAGACAGGGTGATGCTAAGAATGACGTTAATAGAGAGACAGAGGTGATGCTGAGAATGACGTTAAAAAGACAAGTGATGCACAAGAATGACATTTAATAGAACAGAATTGATGCTGAGAATGACTTTAAAAGCGAACAGAGGTGATGCTAAGATTGGCGTTAAAAGAGACAGGTGATGCTGAAGAATGACTTTAAAAAGAAGACAGGGGTGATGCTGAGATTGATGTTAAAGGGAGACAGAGATGCTTAGAATGATGTTAAGGTGAGAGACAGTGATGCTGAGAATGATGTTGAGAGACAGGGTGACGCTGAGAATGATGTTAAAAGAACAGGGTGATGCTGAGATTGACGTTAAAAAGGGAGCAGAATTGATGCTAAGAATGGCATTAAAAGACAGGGTGATGCTAGATTGGCGTTAAAGAGACAGAGGGTGATGTTAAGAATGACGTTGAAGACAGGGTGATGCTGAGAATGACGTTAAAAGACAGGGTGATGCTGAGAATGACGTTAATAGAGACAGAGGGTGATGCTGAGAATGACACAAAGACAGAGGTGATGCTAGATTGGCGTTAAAAAGAACAGAGTGATGCTGAGAATGACTTTAAAAGAGACAGGAGTACTGGATTGATGTTAAAGGAGACAAGACAGTGCTTAGAATGATGTTAGGTGAGAGACGGTGATGCTGAGAATGACGTTGAGGAGACAGGGTGACGCTGAGAATGGCATTAAAGACAAAGGTGATGGCAGGAATGACGTTAAACAGGACAGTCTGATGATGAAAGACGTTATAGAGACAGGGTTATTATGAGAATGGCGTTAAGAGAGACAGTGTGTTGCTGAGAATGGCATTATGTAGTAGACAAGGTGATGCAGAGAATGACATTATAAGAGACAGGTGATGCTGAGAATGACTTTAAAAGAGACAGAATTGATACTAAAGTTGGCGTTAAAAAGACAGGGTGATGCTGAGAATGACTTTAAAAGAGACAGGGTGATGCTGAGAATGACACAAAGAGACAGGGTGATACTAAAGATTGGCGTTAAAAGAGACAGAATTGATCTTGAGAATGACGTTACAAAGAGACAGGGGTGATGTTAAGAATGACGTTAATAGAGACAGGGGAGTGATGCTGAGAATGACTTAAAAGACAGGGTGAAGCTGAGAATGATGTTAAAAGAGTCAGGGTGATGCTGAGAATGACTTTAAAAAGAGACAGGAGTGATGCTGAGAATGACATTAAAAGAGACAGGAGTGATGCTGAGAATGTTTTTAAAAGAAGACAGGGGTGATGTTAAGAATGACGTTAATAGAGACAGGGTGATGCTGGGAATTGACGTTAAAAAGAGACAAGTGATGCTGAGAATGACATTAAAAAGAGAGACAGGGTGATGCTGAGAATGACTAAAAGAGACAGGGTGATACTGAAATGACATTAAAAAAGACAGGGTGATGTTAAGAATGACGTTAACCAGAGACAGGGTGATGCTGAGATTGATGTTAAAAGGAGACAGGGTGGTGCTGAGAATGACATTAAAAAGACAGGGTGATGCTGAGAATGACTTTAAAAGAGACAGGGTGATGCTGAGAATGACATTAAAAGAGAACAGGGTGATGCTGAGAATGACTTTAAAGAGACAGGGTGATGCTGAGAATGACATTAAAAGACAGAGGTGATGCTGAGATTGACGTTAAGACAGGGTGATGCTGAGAATGACATTAAAAGAGACAGGGGTGATGCTGATGTTGACGTTAAAAAGACAGGGTGATGCTGAGATTGACGTTAAGAGACAGGGTGATGCTGAGAATGACTTTAAAAGAGACAGGGTGATGCTGAGATGAGAATGACTCTAAAAAGAGCCGGGTGATGTTAAGAATGATGTTAATAGAGACAGGGTGGTGCTGAATGACTCTAAAGAGCCAGGGTGATGCTGAGAATGACGTTGAGGGAGACAGGGTGACGCTGAGAATGGCATTAAGAGACAGGGTGATGCTGAGAATGACGTTAAAGAGACAGGGTGATGGCGGGAATGACGTTAAACGGGACAGTCTGATGATGAGAAAGACGTTATAGAGACAGGGTTATGCTGAGAATGGCGTTAAGAGAACAGTGTGTTGCTGAGAATGGCATTATAGTAGACAAGGTGATGCAGAATGACGTTATAAGAGACAGGGTGATGCTGAGATTGACGTTAAATGAGACAGTGTAATGCTGAGAATGACGTTGGGTGATGCTGAGAATTACATTAAAAGAGACAAGGTGATGCTGAGAATGGCGTTAAAAGAGACAGGGTGATGCTGGAATGACGTTAAGAAGACAGTGTTATGCTGAGAATGTCGTTAAAAGACAGGTGTTGCTAGGAATAATCTTAAAAAGGACAGGGTGAAGCTGAGAATGATGTTAACAGAGACAGTGGTGCTAGAATGATGTTAAAGAGACAGGTGATGCTGAGAATGGTGTTAAAAGAGAGCAGGGTGGTGCTTAGAATGACTAAAAGAGCCGGGTGATTCTTAGAATGATGTTAAGGTGAGAGAGAGGTGATGCTGAGAATGACGTTAAACGAGACAGGGTGATGATGAAAGACGCTAAAAGGCCATGGTGATGATGAGAATGACGTTAAACGAGACAGGTTGATGCTGATAACGGCATTAAAAGAGACTGGGTGATGCTGAGAATGACGTTAAGAGAGACAGGGTGATGCTGAGAATGACGTTGAGACAGTTGATGCTGATAACGGCATTAAAGAGACTGGGTGATGCTGAGAATGACGTTGAGAAGAGACAGGGTGATGCTGAGAATGACGTTAAAAGAGAGAGGGTTGATGATAGAATGACGTTAAAAGAGACAACGTGATCTTGAGAATGACGTTAAAAGAGACAGGTTGATGCTGATAACGGCATTAAAAGAGACAGGGTGATGCTGAGAATGACGTTAAAGAGCAGGTTGATGCTGGGAATGACGTTAAAGACAGGTTGATGCTGATAACGGCATTAAAAGAC
>NW_024739418.1:0-18010 GCF_018991925.1 Homarus americanus
ACCACAACCACAACATTCACTATCATCATCACCACAACCACAATATTCACCATCATCATCACCATCATCATCATCATCAGTACCAACACCACCAAGACAATTATCACAATTACCACATGTCAAATTATCTATACGTAAGGCTGCAAGACTTCAAACTAAGAGTTTAGGGATTCGTAGAGAAAGTACTAGAAATAGTGTAGCTTGTAAATGTAAATCTATTCCATGTAGAGATAAACGATGAGCATGTTTTAAAAGAAGTAAAAAATGTAATAATATGTGTGTTCACGGTACAAATGAATGTAAAAATAATTAAATGATTAATCTTAATGTTTTGTTATATTATTAAAACATATTGAAATCTAAATTCTTCAAAAGATCTCATTTTCCACTGACCTACACAAAACTTTTGTGGAATTATGGTAAGGAGATAAGAGAAATATTTCTGCGGGAACATTGCATCCATTCATCCACATTTTATTAAAACTTTTTATTAAAACTTTTTCTTCTATGTTTAAGAATTTTGATGATAGTTATTTTCCTTGAGCCTTAAAACTCAGAGGAAAGGGGGTAAAAAACAAGCCTTAGGTAGTAAAAACAAAACTTATCTTAGTAGAACAATAACAGGTTGGTAGAGAATAATAACAGGTTGGGGTATACAACAATAACAGATCGCACTCTTTTCACTCCTCTCTAATCCTGTCTACACTTGTAATTTACAGGTAGGACAATGGTGGAACTGTTCTTTCTTGTAGTTTTCTTCAAGACTTTGACGTTTTTTCTCTAGAAGAAGCTCTTGTATAATGTTTCTAGGAGTATCAAGAAACTCTTTCTCCAATATTACATTTGAGAAATTTGTGATTATGAAGTCCCGTGAAGAATCCAGCAGTGGTACTAAATTATGAGCTACAGCTAACCTGTGTTTAGAAAAATATGGAATTTATATTGAATACTGTACGTCAAAAATGGTAAAGTTTACAAAATTAGAATATTTTTTAATAATTTACTTAATAATTTACTTACATACCTGTATAATCTTAAAACATTGGATGACTGAAGTTCACTTGTGAGAAAGGCCGAGCAAACACATACAGCATGGTGAACTTTCAGAATGTTTGCAGCAACTATTAACTCTTGAGCATTTTCCGTTGTTATCTCAATGTTTCCTAAAGATTTAAAATATTAAAATAAATTTTTCATAATAATTAATAAAATAAAAATACCGTTTTACATATAGCAATATGAAAAACATGTGTTTTTTACATATATGACAAACATGTGTTTTTCCTTTTATCTTACCAGTATACATGAATCGAATGATCCGAATTAATATATTGGATTTCATAAACTTCATTTCTATTGAAAAAGACTGTGTTGTTTCCTCAGCTAATCCACCAGTAAACATATCCTTAAAATATTCACTTCCCGCCGAGAGTATTACACGATGAGCCTGGAATAAAATGTTTGTTGTATACAGTATATAAAAATCTTCTTCACTTTTTTATTCATTTCAGACAAAGCTAGTTAAAACAACTTAATATACTAGCAAATTTTCTTACCTTCACAATTGATCCATCAGCTGATGATATTTCTACATCACAGAACTGTTGTTTCTGCCAGAGTGAATGTAAGTTCTCTAGCAAGTCATTCGGATAAGAGAGCTCCACCTCTAGGAAGTCGTTCGGATAAGAGAGCTCCACACGTGCCGCCATTTCATATAAAAGACCTAATATACCTGTGATTACTCGGTACCCCAATTATAACGTTTTCTCAATATATATACTACATCTCAGTTAAAAATTACCAGATATCACTACCCACCACCAGACAACTCAACTCTGGATGAATAGTATTACATTTGTTTATTAGTAATATATGAGGATGCACGTGTGGAATTCTCTGATAATGGGGAGGGGGAATGTAAATCTAACCTGCTAGAAAACTTACATTCACTCTGGCAGTTACAAAAGTTTTGTGATGTAGAAATATCATCAGCTGATGGATCAATTGTGAAGGTGAGAAAACATTATTTTTTAACTGAAATAACTGTAAAAACTGTCGTCGTCTTTCCTGTTTGTACTTAACACAACTATTTTTATTATTTCAGGCTCACCGTGTAATACTTTCGGCGGGAAGTAATTATTTTAAGACAATGTTTACCTGTGGATTAAGTGAGGAAACAACACAGTCTTCTTCAATAGAAATGAAGTCTATGAAATTTAATATATTAAAACAGCTCATCGGATTTATATATACTGGTAAGGATAAAGAAAAACTTTTTAAAAGTTAATAGAAAGTGAGTACTAATGTAAAACTAAAAACGATATTTTTTATTTTGTTGATAGATTGTTTTTTTTAAATCTTTAGAAAACATCGAGGTAACAGTGGAAAATGTTCAAGAGTTAATTGTAGCTGCAAACATACTTGAAATTCACCATGCTGTACGTGTTTGTACAGACTTTCTTAAGAGTGAACTTCATCCATCCAATGCTTTAGGAATTTACAGGTACGGTTTTATGATTCAGTTCAGTTGATTATGTTACCTATATGTACGTACAATAAATAAATCTATTAGGAATAAATCCATTGTTTTTGTTTTTTAAACAGGTTTGCTGAGGTCCATTATTTAGTAAACCTGCTGTCTGCTTCGCAGGACTTCATCTTTTCTAATTTCGTAGAAATTACAATGGAACAAGAGTTTCTTGAAATTCCTAAAGAAATTCTACTGTATTTTTTGGAGTCAGAGTATCTTCATATTGACTCTGAGTTGCAGGTAAATATTTATATACGCTATTTTTTTATTCAATAGTAGACCCCCAAACAATCAAATTTATCTACCTTTTCTTTCTTTATTGTATTACAGGTATTCTCTGCTGCCATCAGATGGATTACACAAGATATAACTAATAGACATTGTTGGATTTATGACATTTTGAAACCAGTGAAATTGGCTTTAATTCCAAGTAAACTAATAAAAAAATCAATTAATGAGTGCTCTAATATCAATCTGAAGGTTATTCTTAAACAGCAGAGGACGACATTTTTAAGGGACGAAAGGGAAGCCTCGTATATCCAGCCAAGAATTTGTCTTCGAAAGAAAATTTATGTTATAGGTGGATGGAAACTATCAGAGGAGTATAGTTTAAAAAGTGTCTTAAAAAGTGTCGAATGTTTTGATACCTTTAGGCAGAAATGGCAGAAAGTTGGCCCTATGAAAATTGAGAGATGTGGGCCAGGAGTAGCAGTCTTACATGGGAAAATTTTCGTTGTTGGAGGGAGTGGAGAGGACAGTCAGATTTGGGCAGATGGCGAAGTTTATGATCCACAGGAAGATTATTGGACTGGAATATCTTCTATGGTGATCCCACGGTCTGATTTTGGATTATGCGCTCATGGAGGTTATCTCTATGCCTTCGGTGGTTGGACGGGATTGGTCATCGAAAAAAGTATTGAAAGATATGACCCTATTGCAGATGAGTGGACATTATTAGAGTCAAATATGCCAGAAGGTAGATCCAAGTAAGTACAATAACAATTTTCAAAGTGAAATTACTGACTGATAGTGTGTGTGTAAACTACTGATAATAATAAGAGAAGAGAAAATGTAGTATTGACCTGTACTTGTCTTTTTTTCTTCTCCCTCTTTTTTTTTACAGTATGGGTATAGTAGAACATCGAGGTCTTATTTACATTGTTGGTGGAGTTGGTGCGGGATATTATTTCATCCGCCTGTGTAATCTTCTCTCATACAATCCTGTGACTGGGTATTGGAAGAATCTAGCACCAATGATAGCACTACATAAGAAGATAGGTGTTGCAGTTTTGGATAACTTTTTATATGTAGTAGGTGGTGGTATTCGGAACAATTATGAAAAAAAATCAATGCAAAGATATTCTTTTGAACAGGTAAGATTATTTACCAGTGCAAAACTTATAAATTCTTATTTTTATATACATTTACCAGCGCTGTTCTTATGAATTCTTCTTATTATATACAACAAGATTTGAATTACAATATTGTAGCTAGGAAGTGGAAGAATTTTTGTAATACTGTAGTGAAAATGGAGGGAGTAAAAAATTGTATAACTTCCCTACTCTCCCTTCCTTTTACTTTTCTTCTTTCTTTTACTTTCCCACAGAACAAATGGTTCAAGTGTTCATCGAAGTATTTTGGTCGAAGTATCTCAACAGTTGTTGCCACAAGTTCTCTGTTATATGTCATAGGCGGCTGTAGAGGGGTAAGGAAGAACGAACGAAAACAGAATGATTAATAAATATGTGATATACAAATCAAAAGTTATCCAAAGTTTTAACTTTTATTTTTTTTTTTAGGTACCTATCACTAATGTGGAGTATTTCGACCCAAAGAAGAATAAGTGGAGGAACTGTGCATCACTCCCAGAGGGTCGGTCTAATGCTAGAGCTGTCGTAATTTGACTCAACTTTCTTTCTCTTCTCTTCTTGATACTTCCCCAAGCTCAAGAAGCTCAAGAATATCTAACAGAGAAATTTAAGAGTCCTCTTCTTCTTCTTCTTCATCCTTTTCAACAAACACACACTTAAAATAAAAATAAAAACTGAAATTAATGTATAGTTTTTACTATCCATCCCAAGCTGCTGTACATTAGTTTTCCTACTGTTTGAAGACGAGGACGGAAGCACCACCACCACCACCACCACCACAACCACAACAATTTACCTACCCCTCTGTTAAAAAGTACCAGATATCAACACTATCAACACTACCACTATTTATAATTATAAAAGAACGCTGGTGATGATTAGTATTAACATTAAGTACAATTGTAATTTTAAAAATCAACCATTTTCAAATTAGATTTACTGACTGATAGTAACTGATAATGAGAAAATGTAGCAGTAGCCTGTACTTTTTTTTTTTTTTTTTTTTTTTTTTTTTTTTTTCTTTTCTTTTACAGCATGGGTATAGTAGAACATCGAGATCTTATTTACATTATTGGTGGATATACAGACACTTACACCCTCCTGCGTGATCTTCTCTCATACAATCCTGTGACTGGGGAGTGGAAGAATCTAGCACCAATGCTAGGTCCACCATGTCACATGATAGGTGTTGCAGTTTTGAATAACTTTCTGTACGTAGTAGGTAGTATTAATGGGGAAAAATCAATGGAAAGATATTCTTTTGAACAGGTAAGATTATTTACCAGTGCAGTGCTTATGAGATTATATACAATAAGGTTTGAAGTTCAATATTGTAGCCAGGATGTGGAACAATTTGTAATACTTAGTGAAAAGGGATAACAAATTGTATAACCACTCTCCCTTCCTTTTACCTTTTTTCTTTTACTTTCCCACAGAACAAATGGTTTAAGTGTTCATCAATGTATTTCGGTCATAGCCCAGCAGTTGTTGCCACAAATTCTCTGTTATATGTCATAGGAGGTGACAATATAAATTACGATGGACGACTGGTAAGGAAGAATGAAAAGAATGCTTAATGAAAACTGATAATATTTATTAATAATCTTTATATTCCAAAGTTTTAACCTCAAACTAATTTTTATTTTTATTTTTTTTTTTTAGATATCTGTCGCTAATGTGGAGTATTTCGACCCTAAGAATAATAGGTGGATAAACTGTACATCACTCCCTGAGGGTCGGTCTGATGCTAGAGCAGTTTCAATTTAACTCACTCGAAACCTTAACCTTCAAACCCTCTCTCATATCATTCCCATATATATTACATATATTAGTTTTTTAGTTATATATGAGGATGGCGGCGGCACGTGTGGAGCTCTCTGATAACGGAGAGGAGTGTAATTATCCTTATCCAAACAACCTGCTAGAGAACCTAAATTCACTCTGGCAGTTACAAAAGTTCTGTGATGTAGAAATATCAGTTGATGGATCAGTTGTGAAGGTGAGAAAACATTATTTTAACTTTTTTATTATTTGTTGTCAATAATTGAAAAAAAATATCTTGTATATGTATACAATCAACCAAATTCTTTTATTATTATTCCAGGCTCACCGTGTAATACTCTCGGCGGGAAGTAATTATTTTAAAGCCATGTTTACCTGTGGATTAACTGAGGAAACAACATATTCTTCAATAGAAATTAAATCTATGAAATTTAATATATTAGAGCAGATCATCGGATTCATATATACTGGTAAGTAACATTTTAAGTTTTCATATTTATAAAAAAAAACGGTATTTTTATTTTGTTATTTATATCTTAATCTTTAGGAAACATCGAGGTAACAGCTGAAAACGTTCAAGAGTTAATAGTTGTTGCAAACATGCTGGTAGTTCCCCACGTTGTACGTATTTGCACAGACTTTCTCAGGAGTGAACTTCATCCATCCAATGCTTTAGGAATTTACAGGTAACTAATTTTTATTTTGTAATTTTTTTATTCTTGTTCTGTTCTGTTTTAATTTGATTAATTCTGATTCGATCTGATTCGATTCTAAAGAGGGTGTGTTTATTTTTTTTTTACAGGTTTGCTGAGGCCTATTATTTAGTAAGCTTGTTGAATGGTTCGCGGGACTTCATCTTCTCCAATTTCGTAGAAGTGACAATGGAGCAAGAGTTTCTTGAGATTCCTAAAGAACTCTACTATATTTTTTGGATTCGGAGTATCTTCATATTGACTCTGAGTTTCAGGTAATTATTAGATATTTTTCTTTTTATTTAATATTTATTTATTAAATCAAAAATCTAATTTTTTTTGTGGTTTATTGCAGCTAGCTCACTTTCTTTTTCTTTTGTTATATTGCAGGTATTCTCTGCTGCCATCAGATGGATTACACAAGAAATAACTGATAGACTTTGTTGGATTCTTGACATTTTAAAACGAGTAAAATTATCTTTAATTTCAAGTAAACTAATAGAAAAATCAATTAATGAGTGCTCTGACATCAGATTGAAAGTTAACCTTAAACAGCAGATAAATTTGGCTAAAGAGGAAGCCTCCTTTTATGTCCAGCCAAGAATTTGTACTCGAAAGAAAATTTATGTCATAGGTGCAAGGAACGAATGGAATAGATTCAAGATGTTTAAAAGCTTCAAGTTGTGTAAAAGTGTAGAATGTTTTGATACCTTTAGGAAGGAATGGCAGAAAGTTTGCCCGATGAAAAAAAAAAGTGAAAGGCCAGAAATAGCAGTCTTACATGGGAAAATTTTCGTTGTTGGAGGGAGGGGACCCAGACCCTTTCCGATTTTGGCGGATGGCGAAGTTTATAATCCACAGGAAGATAATTGGACTGGGATATCTTCTATGGTTACCCCACGATGTGATTTTGGATTATGCGCTCATGGAGGTTACCTTTATGCCTTCGGTGGTTGGAGGGGATCGGTCGTCGTCGAAAAAAGTATTGAAAGATATGACCCTATTACAGATGAGTGGAGATTATTAGAGTCAAATATGCCAGAAGCTAGATCCAAGTAAGTACAATTGTAATGTTAAAAATCAACCATTTTCAAATTAGGTTTACTGACTGATAGTAACTGATAATGAGAAAATGTAGCAGTGGCCTGTACTTTTTTTTTTGTCTTTTTCTCCTTTTCTTTTCTTTTACAGAATGGGTATAGTAGAACATCGAGGTCTCATTTACATTATGGGTGGATATACGGACACTCACAACGCCCCCCTGCGTGATCTTCTCTCATACAATCCTGTGACTGGGGAGTGGAAGAATCTAGCACCAATGCTAGGTGAACCATGTCACACGATATGTGTTGCAGTTTTGAATAACTTTCTGTACGTAGTAGGTGGTACTGAGTTTGAGGAAATGGAAAGATATTCTTTTGAACAGGTAAGATTATTTACCGTGGAGTGCTTATGAATTATTATTATATTGTAGCCAGCCAGGATAAGAATATTTGTAATACTGTTGGTAAATAATTGTATAACCTCCCTCCCTTCCTTTTACCTTTTTTTCTTTTACTTTCCCACAGAACAAATGGTTTAAGTGTTCATCAATGTATTCCGGTCTAAATTCCCCAGCAATTGTTGCTACAAATTCTCTGTTATATTTCATAGGCGGTGACATTAGAAATGATGATGGACAGGTAAGGAAGACTGAAAAGAATGATTAATGAAAACTGATAATATTTATTAATAATCTTTATAATCCAAAGTTTTAACCTAAACTATTTTTTTTTCTTTTTTTTTAGCTACTTGACACTGATGTGAATGTGGAGTATTTCGACCCTAAGAATAATAGGTGGATACACTGTACATCACTTCCTGAGGGTCGGATGGATGCTAGAGCAGTTGCAATTTGACAATCTTATCTGAACTACCTGCTGATGTAGAAATATTATCAGCTGATGGATCAGTTGCAAAGCCATTTAAAATAAAATAAAAATTAGAAAAATTTTCTATCTTTTTAACTTACCTAACATGAAATTTGAAAGTATCCTTATAATTGTTTAATTTCACATTTGCTAACCGGCCAAGTTTAGTGAGCACTCAACTAACCTAACACACAAATATTACATTTTAAGTCCATGAAATCTTGAGTATATCTCTCCTCTAGTTACAGCCTGGCATTTGATATTATTAACATAATATGTACCGGGAACTGATATCTCTTCTCTCCCAAGCTCAAGCTCAAGAATATTCAACAAGAAACTTTCAAGCCCTCTTTATCCTCCTCTCATCCTCTTTAGCATACATACACACACACTTAAAAAAAAAAAAAAATGTATTACCTATCCCAACATACTGAAAGAAAGAGGCTGCTGGCTGTAGTTTAGTTTTGTTACTGTTTGAAGAAGCAACGGAAGCACCACCACCACCACCACCACCACCACCACCACCACCAATTACGGGTATTACCAGATATCACCACACCACTAAAAATAAAACTGACAACTAGTTAGTATTACATTAGTATCTGAAGATGGCGGCTGCACATGTGGAGCTCTCTCATAACGAGAAGGAGGAGGAAGAGGAATGTAAATCTTATCCGAACTACCTGCTAGACTACATACATTTTCTCTGGCAGTCACAAGAGTTATGTGATGTAGAAATATTATTAGCTGATGGATCAGTTGTGAAGGTGAGTAAGTGAAACATTTATCTGTAAGTGAAGAAACATTTACTCCTACCTACATATCTTTCTCTGCCTGCCCTCCATCACCCACCCACCATTTACACACATATAGGGGGAGGGAAACTTAACTACACTGCCCACATTCACCGTCCGTTTAGGAGAAGTCAGTGGAACATGGTTTAACAAAGTATATCCAGTACAGTAGAAGAAATTTCCCTGTTCCCCCAACTTCCCTTCTTCTCCGACACAAATAAAGAGTTACTTTCCAACTTTCTTCGCACGAGAGAATCAATGTTTCCAAGCAGTGATTTGATTTGGGCGGTTTGCTTCCTAGCAGTGGTTTGATTTGGGCGGCTTGCTTCCTAGCAGTGGTTTAATTTTGTTGTCTGTCCGTCCATAATTCTCTCACTTTTATGTAATCTGATGGGATTACATTTTATTCCACAGGCTCACCGTGTAATACTGTCAGCGGGAAGCAAATATTTTAAGACCATGTTTACGTGTGAATTTGCTGAGAAAACAACACAGTCAATAGAAATGAAGTTCATGAAACCCAATATATTACGACTGCTCGTCGACTTCATATATACTGGTAAGGGAAAATATTTTAAGTTTTCATAGTGCTATGCTGCTATCTATATGTAAAATTTTTATTTTGTTGCAAATGAATAAATGATTTTTTTTTTCTTTTTTTGTCAAAAACTTTAGGAAACATCGAGATAACAGTGGAAAATGCACAGGAGTTAATTGCGGCTGCGAACATGTTGATGATATCACGTGCTGTACTTGTTTGTATAGACTTTCTCAAGAGCGAACTTCATCCATCTAATGCTTTGGGAATTTACCGGTACGTGCAGTATAATAATAATTAATTAATTATTTTCCAACTGTTTATATAATATGTATTTTTATCTGTCCTATACGTAATTTTTTTTTTTTTTTTTTAAACAGGTTTGCTGAGGCCCATAATTTAGTAAGGTTGCTGCATTCTTCCCGGGACTTCATCTTCTCCAATTTCGTAGAAGTGACAATGGAGCAAGAATTTCTTGAGATTCCGAAAGCAATTCTGCTGTATTTTTTGGATTCAGAGTATCTTCATATTGACTCTGAGTTTCAGGTAAAATGTAAATATTTTTTTTTTATTTAATATGTACAACTTTCAATTGACTTTTATTTACAAGATTATTAACCCGAATTTATCTTTCTATTATTTATTGCAGGTATTCTCTGCTGCTATCAGATGGATTACACAAGCACAAGATATAAATAATAGATATTGTTGTTGGAATTTTGACATTTTAAAACGACTGAAATTGCCTTTAATTTCAAGTAAACTAATAAAAAAAGCAATTAATGAGTGCTCCGCTGATATTAAATTGAAGGTTAACCTTAAAAAGCAGACAAACTTGGCTAAAAAGGAAGCAGCCTTTTCTGTCCAGCCAAGAATTTGTCTTCGAAAGAAAATTTATGTTATAGGTGGATGGAAACAATCAGAGGAGTATAGTTTAAAAAGTGTCGAATGTTTTGATATCTTTAGGCAGAAATGGCAGAAAGTTTGCCCTATGAAGATTGTGAGAAGTTTACCAGGAATAGCAGTCTTACATGGGAAAATTTTCGTTGTTGGAGGGAGTGGAGAGGACACTCAGATTTGGGCAGATGGCGAAGTTTATGATCCACAGGAAGATTATTGGACTGGAATATCTTCTATGGTAATCCCACGGTCTGATTTTGGATTATGCGCTCATGGAGGTTTTCTCTATGCCTTCGGTGGTTGGACGGGATTGGTCATCGAAAAAAGTATTGAAAGATATGATCCTATTGCAGATGAGTGGACATTATTAGAGTCAAATATGCCAGAACGTAGATCCAAGTAAGTACAATAACAATTTTCAAATTGGATTTACTGACTGATAGTGTGAACTACTGATAATAATGAGAAAATGTAACAGTGCCTATACTTTTTTTTTTCTTTTTACAGCATGGGTATAGTAGAACATCAAGGTCTTATTTACATTGTTAGTGGATATATGGACTTTTACAACCCCATGCATGATCTTCTCTCATACAATCCTGTAACTGGGGAGTGGAGAGCACTAGCAGGACGTGCTCCACCTCGCTACAACTACATGGGTGTTGCAGTTTTGAATAACTTTTTGTATTTAGTGGGTGGTCTTTTTAATGAAGAAGGGGAAAAATCACTAGAAAGATATTCTTTTGAACAGGTAATGTGCATGCTTATAATTATATACAATACAATTTGAATTATAGTAGTGAAAAGGGAGTAAAAATTGTATAACTCCCTTCTTTTCTCTTTCCAAAGACAATAATAATAATTTAAGTAATATGGGAGAAGAATTTTTGTAATACTGTAGTGTTGTATAACCTCCCTTCTTTTCCTTTCCACAGAACGAATGGTTTAAGTGTTCATCAATGAATTTTTGGCGAAGTATCCCAGCAGTTGTTGCCACAAATTCTCTGTTATATATCATAGGTGGTCATCGTCCCAATGACCACCTTGAACTGGTAAGAAAGGAAGAATGGAAATGGAAGAATGAAATGAATAAATTATATTACAAATTTAACCACCTAACCACCTGTTTTTTTTTCTAAAGGTATCTGTCGCTAATGTGGAGTGTTTCGACCCTAAGACTAATAAGTGGATGAACTGTACATCACTCCCTGAGGGCCGGTCTTATGCTAGAGCAGTCTTACTTTAACTCCCTTCGACATCCCCAATCAAGAAAACTTCCCTCAAGACTGACATTTGTCTCCTCCATATTTAATCCATTTTAAATAAAAAAAAGCTTGTTTCCTATCTTTTTTAACTTACCCTAACATGAAATTTGAAAGTATTCTTATAAAGTATCCTTGTGGATCAATGGTACCATTGTTTAATTTTGTCGAAATATCCCAGCAGTTGTTGCCTGCCACAAATCCTCTGTTATGTCATAGGCGGTTACGGTTATCATAACTTGGTAAGGAAGAATGGAAATAAGAATAAAATATATTAATAATTCCTAAATATTTTTATAATAATCCTTTATAATAAGTTTTAATCTAAAACCTGAGGATAAAAAGTGGAGAAACTGTACACCACTCCCTAAGGAACGGTCTAATGATGCTTTAGTAGTCTCAATTTGACTCGAAACCTTGAGTCTATCCCTCCTCCTAATCACAGCCTATTAACATAAAATGTACCGGGAACTTGATATATTAATGCTAGAGCAGTCTCAATTTACTCTCTTCTCTCCCAAGCTGACAACTGGTTAGGTTAGTCTTACATTAGTATCTGAAGATGGCGGCTGCACGTGTGGAGCTCTCTCATCACGAGGAGGAGGAGGAGGAGGAATGTAAATCTTATCCTAACTACCTACTAGACGATATACATTTCCTCTGGCAGTCAGAAAAGTTATGTGATGTAGAAATATTATTAGCTGATGGATCAGTTGTGAAGGTGAGTGAGTGAAACATTTATCTGTGAGTGAAGAAACATTTCTCTGCCTGCCCTCCATCACCCACCCATCATTTACACACCATATCGGGGGAGGGAAACTTAACTACACCGCCCACACTCACCCTCCATTCCTTATTACCGCCCAGGAGAAGTCAGTGGAACATGATTAACAAAGTCTATCCAGTGCAGTGGAAGAAATTTCCCTGCTCTCCCCTAACTTCCTTTCTCCCCCGACACAAATAAAGAGCTGTTTATCCAACTTTCTTCGCACGATAGAATCAATGTTTCCTAGCAGTACTTTGATTTGGGCTTGCTTCCTAGCAGTGGTTTAATTTTGGTTTGCTTCCAGGTAATGGTTTGATTTTGTTGTCCGTCCGTCCATAATTCTCTCACTTTTATGTAACTTCACAAAACCTATGCTATGACAACGACTCTTCACCCAGATTTTTACGTCCCCTTAATGTATGTATAAAGGCAGTATGAACGAACTAACAAATTTTAAAAAATAAACGATGGAGATTACATTTTATTCCACAGGCTCACCGTGTAATACTGTCAGCGGGAAGTGACTATTTTAAGACCATGTTTACGTGTGGATTTGCTGAGAAAACAACACAATCAATAGAAATGAAGTCTATGAAACCCAATATATTAAAACTGCTTATCGACTTCATATATACTGGTAAGGGAAAATATTTTAAGTTTTCATAGTGCTATGCTATCTATAAGTAAAATTTTTATTTTGTTGCAAATGAAGAAATGAAATATTTTTTTTCTTTTTTTGTAAAAATACTTTAGGAAACATCGAGATAACAGTGGGAAACGCACAGGAGTTAATTGTGGCTGCGAACATGCTGTTCATGCCCCGTGCTGTATTTGTTTGTACAGACTTTCTCAAGAGCGAACTTGATCCATCCAATGTTTTGGGAATTTACAGGTAACGAATTTTTATTTTGTTTCTGTTCTGTTTTAATTTGATTGATTCTGATTCGATCTAATCCTATTCTAGAGAGGATATTTTTTTATTTTTTTTATTTTTTTTTTTTTTACAGGTTTGCTCAGGCCCATTATTTAGTAAGCTTGTTGAATGGTTCGCGGGATTTCATCTTCTCCAATTTCGTAGAAGTGACAATGGAGCAAGAGTTTCTTGAGATTCCTAAAGAAACTCTACTATATTTTTTGGATTCTGAGTATCTTCATATTGACTCTGAGTTTCAGGTAAATATTATATATTTTTCTTTTTATTTAATATTTATTTATTGAAAATTTTATTTCGTTTTTCTTTTTTTATTGCAGCTCTCACTTTCTTTTTCTTTTCTTTTGTTATATTGCAGGTATTCTCTGCTGCCATCAGATGGATTACACAAGAAATAACTGATAGACTTTGTTGGATTCTCGATATTTTAAAACGAGTGAAATTGTCTTTAATTTCAAGTAAACTAATAGAAAAAGCAATTAATGAGTGCTCTGACATCAGATTGAAAGTTAACCTTAAACAGCAGATAAACTTGGCTAAAGAGGAAGCCTCCTTTTATGTCCAGCCAAGAATTTGTAATCGAAAGAAAATTTATGTCATAGGTGGATCAAGGAAAGAATTCAATATAATATGGAATAGATCAGAGGAATATCTACTTAAAAGTATCGAATGTTTTGATACCTTTAGGCAGAAATGGCAAAAAGTTTGTCCTATGAAAATTGGGAGAATTTCACCAGGAATAGAAGTCTTACATGGAAAAATTTTCGTGGTTGGAGGGGTTGGAGAGATAGACGCTCAGATTTTGGCGGATGGCGAAGTTTATGATCCACAGGAAGATTATTGGACTGGAATATCTTCTATGGTAATCCCACGGTGTGATTTTGGATTATGCGCTTATGGTGGTTATCTCTATGCCTTCGGTGGTTGGACGGATTCAATGGAAATAGGAAAAAATATTGAAAGATATAACCCTATTACAGATGAGTGGAGATTATTAGAGTCAAATATGCCAGAAGCTAGATCCAAGTAAGTACAATAACCAGTACAATAACAATTTTGATTTACTGATAGTGTGAATTACTAATAATAATAATGAGAAAATGTCGCAGTAACCTGTACTGTTTTTTTCCTTTTTTTTCTTTTTATAGCATGGGTATAGTAGAACATCGAGGTCTTATTTACATTATTGGTGGATATACGGACACTTACAATCCCCTGCATGATTTTCTCTCATACAATCCTGTAACTGGAGAGTGGAAGAATCTAACATCAATGCAAGGTCCACCGTCTAAGACGATAGGCGTTGCAGTTTTAGATAATTTTTTGTACGTAGTAGGTGATGGTATTCTGGATGAAAATTCAATGAAAAGATATTCTTTTGAGCAGGTAAGATTATTTACCAGTACTTAAAGTTTAATATTGTAACCAGGAAGTGGAAGAATTGTTGTAATACTTTAGGAACAAAGGGAAAAAATTGTATACCCCCCTCCCGCCCCCTTACTCTTGTTTTAACCTTTTTCTTTTACTTTCCCACAGAACCAATGGTTTAAGTGTTCGTCTTCAGAGTATTTGGGTCGAAGTAGCCCAGCAGTTGTTGTCACAAATTCTCTGTTATATGTCATAGGCGGTTACTGGAGTGGTTTGAATGGAATTGGAATGGTAAGGAAAGAAGAATAAAAGAATGATTAATATAAAATGATAAATATTGATAATAATATTTATAACTTTTTTTTTTCTTTTTAGATTTCTCTCGCTAATGTGGAGTATTTCGACCCTAAGAATAACAAGTGGATAAGCTGTACACCACTCCCTGAAAGTCGGACTAATGCTATAGCAGTCTTAATTTGACTACTCGAAACTTTGAAAACCTATATACTGATTTCCTCCTCCTCCTCCTCCTTCATTCTCACTCATTCTTATTTTAGTAAATAAAAAGCAAATAAATAAATGTATAGTTTTTTACTACCCTATATGATATAAAATTGTATTATTCTTTGTAAACTCTACCCAACCTATCCCAACATACTGCCAACTACCTGCTAGGTCACATTGCAAATTAGCCAATCGAGAAAACAAAAATAATAGAGGGTTGTATTATTCTTTGTAAACTCTACCCAACCTATCTCCCAACCTATCTCAACATACTGCCAACTACCTGCTAGGTCACATTGCAAATTAGCCAATCGAGAAAACAAAAATACTCAGTTTTTCACATATATTTGCGGTTTTGTATTCTTGTAAACTCTCCCAACATACTGCCAACTACCTGCTAGGTCACATTGCAAATTAGCCAATCGAGAAAACAAAAATATTCAGTTTTTCACATATATAGGTTTTGCAGTATGTGATAAAAAAACAATGAATAAAATAATTTTAATAGTGTTTATTTGGGTTCGGTTAAAATAATAACAATGTGATTAAATCTTTTCCATTCCATACATTAAAGGAAATTTGAACATTTCATCCGGAATACTTTATTTTTTCATAAAGATCTGCATTCCTCTATGACGCAACAATAACAAAGGGGGGAATGTGATATCGTGTGAAGATTCTAATTCTAGGATAATGGTCTCTCCTGTAAGGGTAAGGGTTTTCACAAAGATGTTGTTTTCTTTTCCTTCTCTAATAAGTTGCAGTGTAGATTCCTTCTGGATATTGCAGTCGGAAAGAATGCGACAATCCTCCAACTGCTTACCAGCAAAGATCAATTTCTGCTGGTTTGGGGGGGTGCCTTCCCTATCCTGAATTTTGGCCTTTACATTTTCAATGGTGTCTGAAGGTTCTACTTCTAGGGTAATCTTTCCTGTAAATTTCACAAAGATCTGCATTCCTCCTCTAAGACGCAATACCAAATGGAGTGTAGATTCCTTCTGGATATTGTAGTCAGAAAGAATGCGACAATCCTCCAACTGCTTACCAGCAAAGATCAATCTCTGCTGGTCTGGGGGGATGCCTTCCTTATCCTGAATTTTTGCCTTTACATTTTCAATGGTGTCTGAAGGTTCTACTTCAAGAGTAATAGTCTTTCCAGTGAGGGTTTTCACGAAGATCTGCATGATGTACTGCAAAGAAAACAATTCATTAGTAAAATTTTAACCAACAGTATAATTCTTAAATAATCTTAAATTTAAATATCTACAAGATTGTTGAGCATGTTATAGTAGGTAGCAAGGCAACCATTATATATGAAAACACAAGACTACTACATTAATATTTTATACACATATTGTACAGTACACATAAATCTTGGCTTTAACCAAAGTAACTCATACCCCCCACACACACATACAGTATAGAGCAATAACATTTGCAGTCTATCTTCTGTGTAACCTAGCTATGCATATACAAATATAGAATAATAAAATTAAATACCTAGCATTTATGGGCTTTAGGCAGGCAGAAATGGCAGAAAGTTTGCCCAATGAAAATTGAGAGATGTGTAGGGCCAGAAGTAGCAGTCTTACATATAGAAATTGAACCGGCAGACGATGAACTTTATAATCCTGATCCGCTTTGGGAAGATAATTTGATCGGGGTATCTTCTATGGTGCTCCCATGTTGATTTTGGATTATGCGCTCATGGAGGTTATCTCTATACCTTTGGTGGTTTGACTGTCTTAGGAGTGTGGCTGTAGTTCAGTTTTGTTACTGTTGGAAGAAGCAACGGAAGCACCACCACCACCACCACCACCACCACCACTACGGGTATTACCAGATATCACCACACCACTAAAAATAAAACTGACAACTAGTTAGTATTACATTAGTATCTGAAGATGGCGGCTGCACATGTGGAGCTCTCTCATAACGAGGAGGAGAAGGAGGAGGAAGAGGAATGTAAATCTTATCCGAACTACCTACTAGACTACATACATTTCCTCTGGCAGTCACAAGAGTTATGTGATGTAGAAATATTATTAGCTGATGGATCAGTTGTGAAGGTGAGTGAGTGAAACATTTACCTGTATTTATCTCCTACACTTTCTTCTCTGCCTGCCCTCCATCACCCACCTTTTATACCCATATCGAAGTACACCGTCCACACTCTACCCGCCGCCGCCCTAACTGCCCAGGAGTCTAGGACCAAGGAATAGTGGAAGAAATCTCCTAACTTCTCTGAATGCTTCCTAGAAGTGGTTTAATTTTTGGTTTGCTTCCTAGCAGTGGTTTGATTTTGGCTTGCTTCCTAGCAGTGGTTTTATTTGGGCTTCCTATTGTTCGACCAGTCTACATCTATAGGTACCTCACCGCACTGTTATTATGGCCTCTCTCATTTTACATCCTCCACTTGCCCCATGACCTCCTCCTATAGGTCCCAGGCCGTTACCAACACTTTTTCCTTCTCACAAAATATCCCTCCTCCCAGTCCTCCTCCCAGTCATAGGCCTGGTATTTGACGACATATTAATGTCACGTCAATCTTTATCATAACCAGGAACTCCCTCCCCCCCCCACCACCTACAAATTCAATCCATCTCTCATTTTTATTTAAACTTGACAAAACCTATGTTATGACGACGACCCTTCACCTAGAC
>NW_024739419.1:0-25810 GCF_018991925.1 Homarus americanus
TCAAGATAAGACCAATTGTTTATATTGTCAAGATAAGACCAGTTGTTTATATTGTCAAGATAAGTAAAGACCAATTGTTTATATTGTTAAGATAAGACCAATTGTTTATATTGTCAAGATAAGACCAATTGTTTATATTGTCAAGATAAGACCAATTGTTTATATTGTCAAGATAAGACCAATTGTTTATATTGTCAAGATAAGACCAATTGTTTATATTGTCAAGATAAGTAAATACCAATTGTTTATATTGTCAAGATAAGACCAGTTGTTTATATTGTCAAGATAAGACCAATTGTTTATATTGTCAAGATAAGTAAAGACCAATTGTTTATATTGTCAAGATAAGACCAATTGTCTATATTGTCAAAATAAGACCAATTGTTTATATTGTCAAGATAAGACAAGACCAATTGTTAAATTGTCACGATAAGACCAATTGTTTATATTGTCAAGATAAGACCAATTGTTTATATTGTCAAGATAAGTAAAGACCAATTCTTTATATTGTCAAGATAAGTAAAGACCAATTGTTTATATTGTCAAGATAAGACCAATTGTTTATATTGTCAAGATAAGACCAATTGTTTATATTGTCAAGATATGACCAATTAATTATATTGTCAAGATGAGACCAATTGTTTATATTGTCAAGATAAGTAAAGACCAATTGTTTATATTGTCAAGATATGACCTATTGTTTATATTGTCAAAATAAGACCAATTGTTTATATTGTCAAGATAAGTAAAGACCAATTGTTAAATTGTCAAGATAAGACCAATTGTTTATATTGTCAAGATAAGACCAATTGTTTATATTGTCAAGATAAGACCAATTGTTTATATTGTCAAGATAAGCGAAGAACAATTGTTTATATTGTCAAGATAAGACCAATTGTTTATATTGTCAAGATAAATAAAGACCAATTGTTTATATTGTCAAGAAAAGACCAATTGTTTATATTGTCAAGATAAGTAAAGAACAATTGTTTATATTGTCAAGATAAGACCAATTGTGTATATTGTCAAGATAAGACCAATTGTTTATATTGTCAAGATAAGACCAATTGTTTATATTTTCAAGATAAGACCTATTGTTTATATTGTCAAGATAAGACCAATTGTTTATATTGTCAAGATAAGTAAAGACCAGTTGTTTATATTGTCAAGATAAGACCAATTGTTTATATTGTCAAGATATGTAAAGACCAATTGTTTATATTGTCAAGATAAGACCAGTTGTTTATATTGTCAAGATAAGACCAATTGTTTATATTGTCAAGATAAGACAAATTGTTTAAATTGTCTAGATATGACCAATTGTTTATATTGTCAAGATAAGACCAATTGTTTATATTGTCAAGATAAGTAAAGATCAATTGTTTATATTGTCAAGATAAGTAAAGACCAATTGTTTATATTGTCAAGATAAGACCAATTGTTTATATTAAGATAAGACCAATTGTTTATATTGTCAAGATAAGACCAGTTGTTTATATTGTAAAGATAAGACCAGTTGTTTATATTGTCAAGATAAGACCAATTGTTTATATTGTCAAGATAAGTAAAGACCAATTGATTATGTTGTCAAGATAAGACCAATGGTTTATATTGTCAAGATAAGTAAAGACCAATTGTTTATATTGTCAAGATATGACCAGATGTTTATATTTTCAAGATAAGACCAATTGTTTATATTGTCAAGATAAGACCAATTGTTTATATTGTCAAGATAAGTAAAGACCAATTGTTTATATTGTCAAGGGCCAGTAAAATTAATTATTTCATTGTTCAGATAAGGCAAATTGGTTTATATTATAGAATAAGACCAGTTGTTTATCTTGTCAAGATAAGACCAATTGAGCACATATTGTCAAGATAAGACCAATTGTTTATATTATAGGAATAAGAATATTCTTTATATTGTCAAGATAAAACAATTGTTTATATTATCAAGATAAAGTAAAAAGACTAATTTAACATATATTGTCAAGATAAGACCAGTTGTTTTATATTATCAGATAAATTGAATTATTTATATTGTCAAGATAAGTAGAGACCAGTGCATTTATATGTCAGGGTAAGACCAATTGTTTATATTCTCAAAATAAGACCAATTGTTTATATTGTCCAAGGTAAGACGAATAATTGTTAAATTATCAAGATAAGATAATTGTTTTATATTGTCAGATAAGACCAATTGTTTATATTGTCAAGATAAGACCAATTGTTTATATTGTCAAGATAAGACCCATTGTTTATATTGTCAAAATAAGACCAATTGTTTATATTGTCAAGATAAGTAAAGACCAATTGTGTATATTGTCAGGATAAGACCAATTCTTTATATTGTCAAGATAAGACCAATTGTTTATATTGTCAAGATAAGTAAAGACCAATTGTTTATATTGTCAAGATACGACCAATTGTTTATATTGTCAAGATAAGACCAATTGTTTATATTGTCAAGATAAGTAAAGACCAATTGTTTATATTGTCAAGATAAGACCAATTGTTTACATTGTCAAGATAAGACCAATTGTTTATATTGTCAAGATAAGTAAAGACCAGTTGTTTATATTGTCAAGATAAGACCAATTTTTATATTATCAAGAAAAGACCAATTGTTTATATTGACAAGAAAAGACCAATTGTTTATATTGTCAAGATAAGACCAATTGTTTATATTGTCAAGATAAGTAAAGACCAGTTGTTCATATTGTCAAGATAAGACCAATTGTTTATATTGTCAAGATAAGACCAATTGTTTATATTGTCAAGATATGACCAATTGTTTATATTGTCAAGATAAGACCAATTGGTTATATTGTCAAGATAAGTAAAGACCAATTGATTATATTGTCAAGATAAGACCAATTGTTTATAATGTCAAGATAAGTAAAGACCAATTGTTTATATTTTCAAGATAAGACCAATTGTTTATATTGTCATGATAAGACCAATTGTTTATATTGTCAAGATAAGACCAATTGTTTATATTGTCAAGATAAGTAAAGACCAATTGTATATATTGTCAAGATATGACCAGTTGTTTATATTTTCAAGATACGACCAATTGTTTATATTGTGAAGATAAGACCAATTGTTTATATTGTCAAGATAAGACCAATTGTTTATATTGTCAAGATAAGACCAATTGCTTATATTGTCAAGAAAAGACCAATTGTTTATATTGTCAAGATAAGACCAATTGTTTATATTGTCAAGATAAGTAAAGACCAGTTGTTTATATTGTCAAGATAAGACCAATTGTTTATATTTTCAAGATAAGACCAATTGTTTATATTGTCAAGATATGACCAATTGTTTATATTGTCAAGATAAGACCAATTGTTTATATTGTCAAGATAAGACCAATTGTTTATATTGTCAAGATAAGACCAATTGCTTATATTGTCAAGAAAAGACCAATTGTTTATATTGTCAAGATAAGACCAATTGTTTATATTGTCAAGATAAGTAAAGACCAGTTGTTTATATTGTCAAGATAAGACCAATTGTTTATATTTTCAAGATAAGACCAATTGTTTATATTGTCAAGATATGACCAATTGTTTATATTGTCAAGATAAGACCAATTGTTTATATTGTCAAGATATGACCAATTGTTTATATTGTCAAGATAAGACCAATTGTTTATATTGTCAAGATAAGACCAATTGTTTATATTGTCAAAATAAGACCAGTTGTTTATATTGTCAAGATAAGACCAATTGTTTATATTGTCAAGATAAGTAAAAACCAATTGTTTATATTGTCAAGATAAGACCAATTGTTTATATTGTCAAGATAAGTAAAGACCAATTGTTTATATTGTCAAGATAAGACCAATTGTTTATATTGTCAAGATAAGACCGGTTGTTTATATTGTCAAGATAAGTAAAGACCAATTGTTTATATTGTCAAGATATGACCAGATGTTTATATTTTCAAGATAAGACCAATTGTTTATATTGTCAAGATAAGACCAATTGTTTATATTGTCAAGATAAGACCAATTGTTTATATTGTCAAGATAAGTAAAGACCAATTGTTTATATTGTTAAGATAAGACCAATTGTTTATATTGTCAAGATAAGACCAGTTGTTTATATTGTCAAGATAAGACCAATTTGTTTATATTGTCAAGATAAGACCAATTGTTTATATTGTCAAGATAAGACCAATTGTTTATATTGTCAAGATAAGACCAATTGTTTATATTGTCAAGATAAGTAAAGACCAATTGTTTATATTGTCAAGATAAGACCAGTTGTTTATATTGTCAAGATAAGACCAATTGTTTATATTGTCAAGATAAGTAAAGACCAATTGTTTATATTGTCAAGATAAGACCAATTGTTTATATTGTCAAAATAAGACCAATTGTTTATATTGTCAAGATAAGACAAGACCAATTGTTAAATTGTCAAGATAAGACCACTTGTTTATATTGTCAAGATAAGACCAATTGTTTATATTGTCAAGATAAGACCAATTATTTATATTGTCAAGATAAGACCAATTGTTTATATTGTCAAGATAAGTAAAGACCAATTGCTTATATTTTCAAGATAAGACCAATTGTTTATATTGTCAAGATAAGACCAATTGTTTATATTTTCAAGATAAGACCAGTTGTTTATATTGTCAAGATATGTAAAGACCAATTGTTTATATTGTTAAGATAAGACCAATTGTTTATATTGTCAAGATAAGACCAATTGTTTATATTGTCAAGATAAGACCAATTGTTTATATTGTCAAGATAAGACCAATTGTTTATATTGTCAAGATAAGTAAAGACCAATTGTTTATATTGTCAAGATAAGACCAATTCTTTATATTGTCAAGATAAGACCAATTGTTTATATTGTCAAGATAAGTAAAGACCAGTTGTTTATATTGTCAAGATAAGACCAATTTTTTATATTATCAAGAAAAGACCAATTGTTTATATTGTCAAGAAAAGACCTATTGTTTATATTGTCAAGATAAGACCAATTGTTTATATTGTCAAGATAAGTAAAGACCAGTTGTTCATATTGTCAAGATAAGACCAATTGTTTATATTGTCAAGATAAGACCAATTGTTTATATTGTCAAGATATGACCAATTGTTTATATTGTCAAGATAAGACCAATTGTTTATATTGTCAAGATAAGACCAATTGTTTATATTGTCAAGATAAGACCAGTTGTTTATATTGTCAAGATAAGACCAATTGTTTATATTGTCAAGATAAGTAAAGAACAATTGTTTATATTGTCAAGATATGACCAATTGTTTATATTGTCAAGATAAGACCAATTGTTTATATTGTCAAGATAAGACCAGTTGTTTATATTGTCAAGATAAGACCAATTGTTTATATTGTCAAGATAAGACCAGTTGTTTATATTGTCAAGATAAGACCAATTGTTTATATTGTCAAGATAAGTAAAGACCAATTGTTTATATTGTCAAGATAAGACCAATTGTTTATATTGTCAAAATAAGACCAATTGTTTATATTGTCAAGATAAGACAAGACCAATTGTTAAATTGTCAAGATAAGACCACTTGTTTATATTGTCAAGATAAGACCAATTGTTTATATTGTCAAGATAAGACCAATTATTTATATTGTCAAGATAAGACCAATTGTTTATATTGTCAAGATAAGTAAAGACCAATTGCTTATATTGTCAAGATAAGACCAATTGTTTATATTGTCAAGATAAGACCAATTGCTTATATTGTCAAGAAAAGACCAATTGTTTATATTGTCAAGATAAGACCAATTGTTTATATTGTCAAGATAAGTAAAGACCAGTTGTTTATATTGTCAAGATAAGACCAATTGTTTATATTTTCAAGATAAGACCAATTGTTTATATTGTCAAGATATGACCAATTGTTTATATTGTCAAGATAAGAACCAATTGTTTATATTGTCAAGATATGACCAATTGTTTATATTGTCAAGATAAGACCAATTGTTTATATAACAAGATAAGACTCAATTGTTTATATTGTCAAGATAAGACCAGTTGTTTATATTGTCAAGATAAACCAATTGTTTATATTGTCAAGATAAGTAAAGACCAATTGTTTATATTGTCAAGATAAGACCAATTGTTTATATTGTCAAGATAAGTAAAGACCAATTGTTTATATTGTCAAGATAAGACCAATTGTTTATATTGTCAAGATAAGACCGGTTGTTTATATTGTCAAGATAAGTAAAGACCAATTGTTTATATTGTCAAGATATGACCAGATGTTTATATTTTCAAGATAAGACCAATTGTTTATATTGTCAAGATAAGACCAATTGTTTATATTGTCAAGATAAGACCAATTGTTTATATTGTCAAGATAAGTAAAGACCAATTGTTTATATTGTTAAGATAAGACCAATTGTTTATATTGTCAAGATAAGACCAGTTGTATATATTGTCAAGATAAGACCAATTGTTTATATTGTCAAGATAAGACCAATTGTTTATATTGTCAAGATAAGACCAATTGTTTATATTGTCAAGATAAGACCAATTGTTTATATTGTCAAGATAAGACCAATTGTTTATATTGTCAAGATAAGTAAAGACCAATTGTTTATATTGTCAAGATAAGACCAGTTGTGTATATTGTCAAGATAAGACCAATTGTTTATATTGTCAAGATAAGTAAAGACCAATTGTTTATATTGTCGAGATAAGACCAATTGTTTATATTGTCAAAATAAGACCAATTGTTTATATTGTCAAGATAAGTAAAGACCAATTGCTTATATTGTCAAGATAAGACCAATTGTTTATATTAAGATAAGACCAATTGTTTATATTGTCAAGATAAGACCAATTGTTTATATTGTCAAGATAAGACCAATTGTTTATATTGTCAAGATAAGACCAATTGTTTATATTGTCAAGATAAGTAAAGACCAATTGTTTATATTGTCAAGATAAGACCAGTTGTTTATTTTGTCAAGATAAGTAAAGACCAATTGTTTATATTGTCAAGATAAAACCAGTTGTTTATATTGTCAAGATAAGACCAGTTGTTTATATTGTCAAGATAAGACCAATTGTTTATATTGTCAAGATAAGTAAAGACCAATTGATTATGTTGTCAAGATAAGACCAATTGTTTATATTGTCAAGATAAGTAAAGACCAATTGTTTATATTGTCAAGATAAGACCAGTTGTTTATATTGTCAAGATAAGACCAATTGTTTATATTGTCAAGATAAGTAAAGACCAATTGTTTATATTGTCAAGATAAGACCAATTGTTTATATCGTCAAAATAAGACCAATTGTTTATATTGTCAAGATAAGACAAGACCAATTGTTAAATTGTCAAGATAAGATCAATTGTTTATATTGTCAAGATAAGATAATTGTTTATATTGTCAAGATAAGTAAAGACCAATTGTTAAATTGCCGATAAGACCAATTGTTTATACATTGTCAAGATATGATGTTTATATTTTCAAGATAAGACCAATTGTTTATATTGTCAAGATAATTCAATTGTTTATATTGTCAAGATAAGTAAAGACCAATTGTTTATATTGTCAAGATAAGACCACGTTTTATATTGTCAAGATAAGACCCATTGTTTATATTGTCAAGATAAATTAATTCAATTGTTTATATTGTCAAGATAAGTAAAGACCAATTGTTTATATTGTCAAGATAAGACCAATTCTTTATATTGTCAAGATAAGACCAATTCTTTATATTGTCAAGATAAGTAAAGACCAATTGTTTATATTGTCAAGATATGACCAATTGTTTATATTGTCAAGATAAGACCAATTGTTTATATTGTCAAGATAAGTAAAGAACAATTGTTTATATTGTCAAGATAAGGCCAATTGTTTATATTGTCAAGATAAGTAAAGACCAATTGTTTATATTGTCAAGATAAGTAAAGACCAATTGTTTATATTGTCAAGATAAGACCAATTGTTTATATTGTCAAGATAAGACCAATTGGTTATATTGTCAAGATAAGTAAAGACCAATTGTTTATATTGTCAAGATAAGACCAATTGTTTATATTGTCAAGATAAGTAAAGACCAATTCTTTATATTGTCAAGATAGGACCAATTGTTTATATTGTCAAGATAAGACCAATTGTTTACATTGTCAAGATAAGACCAATTGTTTATATTGTCAAGATAAGTAAAGACCAGTTGTTTATATTGTCAAGATAAGACCAATTTTTTATATTATCAAGAAAAGACCAATTGTTTATATTGTCAAGAAAAGACCTATTGTTTATATTGTCAAGATAAGACCAATTGTTTATATTGTCAAGATAAGTAAAGACCAGTTGTTCATATTGTCAAGATAAGACCAATTGTTTATATTGTCAAGATAAGACCAATTGTTTATATTGTCAAGATATGACCAATTGTTTATATTGTCAAGATAAGACCAATTGTTTATATTGTCAAGATAAGACCAATTGTTTATATTGTCAAGATAAGTAAAGACCAGTTGTTCATATTGTCAAGATAAGACCAATTGTTTATATTGTCAAGATAAGACCAATTGTTTATATTGTCAAGATATGACCAATTGTTTATATTGTCAAGATAAGACCAATTGTTTATATTGTTTATATTGTCAAGATAAGACCAGTTGTTTATATTGTCAAGATAAGACCAATTGTTTATATTGTCAAGATAAGAAAGACCAATTGTTCATAGTCAAGATAAGACCAATTGTTTATATTGTCAAAATAAGACCAATTGTTTATATTGTCAAGATAAGACAAGACCAATTGTTAAATTGTCAAGATAAGACCACTTGTTTATATTGTCAAGATAAGACCAATTGTTTATATTGTCAAGATAAGACCAATTATTTATATTGTCAAGATAAGACCAATTGTTTATATTGTCAAGATAAGTAAAGACCAATTGCTTATATTTTCAAGATAAGACCAATTGTTTATATTGTCAAGATAAGACCAATTGTTTATATTTTCAAGATAAGACCAGTTGTTTATATTGTCAAGATAAGTAAAGACCAATTGTTTATATTGTTAAGATAAGACCAATTGTTTATATTGTCAAGATAAGACCAATTGTTTATATTGTCAAGATAAGACCAATTGTGTATATTGTCAAGATAAGACCAATTGTGTATATTGTCAAGGTAAGACCAATTGTTTATATTGTTAAGATAAGACCAATTGTTTATATTGTCAAGATAAGTAAAGACCAATTGTTTATATTGTCAAGATAAGACCAATTGTTTATATTGTCAAGATAAGACCAATTAATTATATTGTCAAGATGAGACCAATTGTTTATATTGTCAAGATAAGTAAAGACCAATTGTTTATATTGTCAAGATAAGACCAATTGTTTATATTGTCAAAATAAGACCAATTGTTTATATTGTCAAGATAAGACAAGACCAATTGTTAAATTGTCAAGATAAGATCAATTGTTTATATTGTCAAGATAAGACCAATTGTTTATATTGTCAAGATAAGTAAAGACCAATTGTTAAATTGTCAAGATAAGACCAATTGTTTATATTGTCAAGATATGACCAGATGTTTATATTTTCAAGATAAGACCAATTGTTTATATTGTCAAGATAAGACCAATTGTTTATATTGTCAAGATAAGTAAAGACCAATTGTTTATATTGTCAAGATAAGACCAATTGTTTATATTGTCAAGATAAGACCCATTGTTTATATTGTCAAGATAAGACCAATTGTTTATATTGTCAAGATAAGTAAAGACCAATTGTTTATATTGTCAAGATAAGACCAATTCTTTATATTGTCAAGATAAGACCAATTGTTTATATTGTCAAGATAAGTAAAGACCAATTGTTTATATTGTCAAGATATGACCAATTGTTTATATTGTCAAGATAAGACCAATTGTTTATATTGTCAAGATAAGTAAAGAACAATTGTTTATATTGTCAAGATAAGGCCAATTGTTTATATTGTCAAGATAAGTAAAGACCAATTGTTTATATTGTCAAGATAAGTAAAGACCAATTGTTTATATTGTCAAGATAAGACCAATTGTTTATATTGTCAAGATAAGACCAATTGGTTATATTGTCAAGATAAGTAAAGACCAATTGTTTATATTGTCAAGATAAGACCAATTGTTTATATTGTCAAGATAAGTAAAGACCAATTCTTTATATTGTCAAGATAGGACCAATTGTTTATATTGTCAAGATAAGACCAATTGTTTACATTGTCAAGATAAGACCAATTGTTTATATTGTCAAGATAAGTAAAGACCAGTTGTTTATATTGTCAAGATAAGACCAATTTTTTATATTATCAAGAAAAGACCAATTGTTTATATTGTCAAGAAAAGACCTATTGTTTATATTGTCAAGATAAGACCAATTGTTTATATTGTCAAGATAAGTAAAGACCAGTTGTTCATATTGTCAAGATAAGACCAATTGTTTATATTGTCAAGATAAGACCAATTGTTTATATTGTCAAGATATGACCAATTGTTTATATTGTCAAGATAAGACCAATTGTTTATATTGTCAAGATAAGACCAATTGTTTATATTGTCAAGATAAGACCAGTTGTTTATATTGTCAAGATAAGACCAATTGTTTATATTGTCAAGATAAGTAAAGAACAATTGTTTATATTTTCAAGATAAGACCAATTGTTTATATTGTCATGATATGACCAATTGTTTATATTGTCAAGATAAGACCAATTGTTTATATTGTCAAGATAAGACCAATTGTTTATATTGTCAAAATAAGACCAGTTGTTTATATTGTCAAGATAAGACCAATTGTTTATATTGTCAAGATAAGTAAAAACCAATTGTTTATATTGTCAAGATAAGACCAATTGTTTATATTGTCAAGATAAGTAAAGACCAATTGTTTATATTGTCAAGATAAGACCAATTGTTTATATTGTCAAGATAAGACCAGTTGTTTATATTGTCAAGATAAGACCAATTGTTTATATTGTCAAGATAAGTAAAGACTAATTGTTTATATTTTCAAGATAAGACCAATTGTTTATATTGTCAAGATAAGTAAAGACCAATTGTTTATATTGTGAAAATAAGACCAATTGTTTTTATTGTCAAGATAAGTAAAGACCAATTGTTTATATTTTCAAGATAAGACCAATTGTTTATATTGTCAAGATAAGATCAATTGTTTATATTGTCAAGATAAGACCAATGGTTTATATTGTCAAGATAAGACCAATTGTTTATATTGTCAAGATAAGACCAATTGTATATATTGTCAAGATAAGTAAAGACCAATTGTTTATATTGTGAAAATAAGACCAATTGTTTTTATTGTCAAGATAAGTAAAGACCAATTTTTTATTTTTTTCTAGATAAGACCAATTGTTTATATTGTCAAGATAAGTAAAGACCAGTTGTTTATGTTGTCAAGATAAGACCAGTTGTTTATATTGTCAAGATAAGACCAATTGTTTATATTGTCAAGATAAGTAAAGACCAGTTGTTTATGTTGTCAAGATAAGACCAATTGTTTATATTGTCAAGATAAGACCAATTGTTTATATTGTCAAGATAAGACCAATTGTTTATATTGTCAAGATAAGACCAATTTTTTATATTGTCAACATAAGACCAATTGTTTATATTTTCAAGATAAGTAAAGACCAATTGTTTATATTGTCAAGATAAGACCAATTGTTTATATTGTCAAGATAAGTAAAGACCAATTGTTTATATTGTCAAGATAAGACCAATTGTTTATATTTTCAAGATAAGACCAATTGTTTATATTGTCAAGACCAATTGTTTATATTGTCAAGTAAGACCAATTGTGTATATTTTCAGGATAAGACCAATTGTTTATATTGTCAAGATAAGTAAAGACCAATTGTTTATATTGTCATGATAAGACCAATTGTTTATATTGTCAAGATAAGACCAATTGTTTATATTGTCAAGATAAGACCAATTGTTTATATTGTCAAGATAAGACCAATTGTTTATATTGTCAAGATAAGACCAATTGTTTATATTGTCAAGATAAGTAAAGACCAGTTGTTTATATTGTCAAAATAAGACCAATTGTTTATATTGTCAAGATAAGACCAATTGTTTATATTGTCAAGATAAGTAAAGACCAATTGTTTATATTGTCAAGATAAGACCAGTTGTTTATATTGTCAAGATAAGACCAATTGTTTATATTGTCAAGATAAGTAAAGACCTATTGTTTATATTGTCAAGATAAGACCAATTGTTTATATTGTCAAGATAAGACCAATTGTTTATATTGTCAAGATAAGTAAAGACCTATTGTTTATATTGTCAAGATAAGACCAATTGTTTATATTGTCAAGATAAGACTAATTGTTTATATTGTCAAGATAAGACCAATTGTTTATATTGTCAAGATAAGTAAAGACCAGTTGTTTATATTGTCAAGATAAGTAAAGACCTATTGTTTATATTGTGAAGATAAGACCAATTGTTTATATTGTCAAGATAAGACCAATTGTTTGCTTTTCTTCCCACTTCGTGATCCCCCCCACCCCCTCACCCCCCCCACCCCCACCCTCCCCCCCTTCACCTGTCCCGGCGAGCCATGGTAAGATAAAACAAAATAAGTGGTGTCTACGAGAGAGAAATCCACAGATTCCGGATAACTGAAGAATTCAACGTTTCAACCATAATAGACGACGTCCCCTTGGGCAAGAACACAATGACTTCCTTATCCCTGATTTAGGTGACGTGGGGTCGCATTACCCTTAACGTTTGCCTGTCAACGACCAACACAGACAAACCTGTAAATAAAATAATGAACAATAAAAATTAAGTATGTGTTGGTGTTTGGTGCTTCATCTAGAGTACGTAAACCAACTCATTGTTAGCCATTAACGAAACGATCTATATTGGTCATTAAAGAGCGTTGTCTTGCATAGAATGATTAATGTTAGGTAATACAGGGATCACAGGCAGGGATCTTATGTGTAAAGTTAGATCATTGACACAAAGTCGCGGTTGTGTTAGTTACGAGTTTGTTCTTGAAATACTATACAATATATAAAGACTTAATATATATTTATGATCATAAGAAAGTATAAGAATTGTGGTAATATATCAGTTTCAGTTTCTGGTCTCACACGCGGAGGGTCGAGGGAGAGTACAGTCCCACCACTACACGTATGGTAACAGGTATTTAGTACTGGATATCAGATAATCGTGTAATGTTTTTGTCAGTGTTGTGTTTGTCATATTGTCTGTGTCTTGCCCTGCTGTAGGTAATTCTGTTGAGCTCATGTAAATGGAGTCAATACACACGTTCATTGGTCACTGTGTGTGTGTGTGTGTGTGTGTGTGTGTGTGTGTGTGTGTGTAACTATTTGCACATAATACATGTAAAATGTGTGCGGTGAGGAGTGTGGTGACGTCATGGGAGTTATTTCTCTACAAGGAGTGACGATTACGTCCAGCTGGTGTAATTAACGCCAAGTGACAAAGTGAACTGCTCGAACTAATGGGATATGATGTGGCGCCAAGAAATGTGAGTTGTCCAGCTGACGGGGAAGTTGTTGAAGCTCTTCAAGCCGTGTTAGTATATAATGGTTACTGACCACTCGCACCACAGGCATCATCACTACCACCACCATCATTACTGGAACCATCATCACCACCACTACCACCACTATCACCACCACCACCACCACCACCACCACTACGACCACCACCACCACTACCACCACCACCACCACCACCACCACCAACATCATTACTAGCACCATCATCATCACCACTACTACCACTATCACCACTACCACCACCATGTAATGAGTGATTGTCAGACCAAACCTTACAGCCCAGAATTATGTCACATATAACAGCAAGTACACCACAGACCTCGTGGTACCACCGCATTCCAGGTTGACACACCTCAGGTCGACCCTAGGGACTTGACCTGGCCCGCTAATGACGTGAGCCGGTGACCTACAACCGCACCTAGCCAAGACACCTGGCCAGGACCACACCTGCACACAATTATCCAGATCAAACCAGTTTAGTGTTAATTGTTAGAGGTCAGAAGCCGGCTGGGCCGACCCCATATAAAGGCCCTACAGTCCCGTCCACGGGCATTACCATTCGGGATTCCATTACGATTCTCAGTCTGGTTGCTGTCATCTCTCTCCCGTTCGGGTCGTCACTCGGTTCACTTCTCAGAGTCAAGCTCACCCTCTCCCCAGGTCGGGAAGGGGACTTCCCGACCAGACCCCAGCTAAGCAGAAGCCTCTCATAGGAGGCAGCCCAGCCAGCACTCACTGGGCCTACGTCAGGGTACACGTGAGTCTTGTCAGAACGTCCTAGGGTGAGTTACCTACTGTGGGAAGTGTATTCATTCAGGTGTGTCCGAGAGTCAGTGTCAAGTAACGTAAAGCATAATGTGTTAGTACCCCGATATAATAGTGATATTAATGTGTCCATGTCATTGAGTGAATTAATAAATAGTTGTATCGAAGAGGTGTTTAACAAGTTGTCCCTTTAAGAAGTGATATATGTGTATTGACATACGAGATAAGATAAGCGTAGTGACGCTGTGCAAATAACATCCAGGCCACGCTACCAAGTTTCCTATCTTTACATCTCTACTCTCTCTATTCTTACTTATTTATATTCTTCCTCTCATTGTGTTTATGTCATTACATTGGTGGCAGCGAACTATGACGTTAACCCACGCTCCGCGTCCCTTGCTATTGGTAACAGTGTACTTAACGTAAACCCATGCCTTCCCCCGTTAGCCATAACACCTGGCTCGTTAGTTCAAAAGTGCGTAATAAGAAGTTCCTGCGTAGTAGCGTGAAAAGTGTCCTAGTGTGTCACCGTTACAGCTCAAGTAAATGTCTCTTGTGGTGGTATGTGCGAATTTTTAATAGAAATATGTTCAGTGCTTAACGTAATTTCTCAGTGTCACCCGCTATCTGTGGCATTCTCAGTAGCCCCAGGGCAGTTTGATTGTTGGTCAGTGTTGAATGTAGCCATTATGTTTCAGTGATGAAAGCGGTGTCTGTACTAACTGTTATAACTTAACATGTCTTTTAACCTACATCCTCCTCCCTGTCCTAATCCTTACCTCACCCTCCTTACCCTTCCTCCCATCCCTGTACTCTTTGACGCGCAGTGATAAATGATATTTAGTGTAGTGCGCAGAGCTTCACTCCCCGACCCAGCCTGATGAGAACATTGTCGTGACGGAAATGATAGTTGCCAAACATTGACCTAACATATAAAGTAAACTTTTTTTTTGGCGAATGCACTTCCAACTAATCCATCACCCCTTTAGGATTGTTTCTCTGTCAAATGTCACTCACAGTACCACCCATGGCCAGCCGGACGTCAACCACAGTACATACGAGCAGAGAAGAACCAGCATGATGAAAGCAGCGTGATGAATGCAGCGTGATGAAGGCAGCACGAAACCCACCACACACCACGTCACTTCTTTCAAGTCCTCCCTTGGTATAGGATTAAGAAGATTTTATATTTTTCTACTTTAGGAAGTAAGGAGTGTGGAATGGATCGCCACACAACGAACCCTGGTGAGCCCAGCCAGGGAGGGATTCACCACTGTGGAAGGTGTAAGACAGGACGGTCTTTGGTCTCGCCGACACTCACGTACGGAGGGCGAGCCTTGGTCCGCGGAACCTGCCTTACGAGTCATCTAAGGAGACGACAGCCCAAACAGTGGACCGGCTTTCATCCCGGCCGGAGAGGGCCGTCGGCAGATGAACAGAAAATCGTCTGGAATATGTTGAAAATGATGATGTTGCAGAGAAGAAATACAGATGGAGCAGAAAAATTCGTCTGGAAGATGTTGAAAATGATGATGTTGCAGAGAAGAAATGCAGATGAAGCAGAAAAATTCATCTGGAATATGACGGAAAACGAAGATGTATAAAGAAACTCAGATGGAGCAGAAAAATTCATCTGGAATATGAAAATGAAGATGTATAGAGGAAGAACGCAGATGGGACAGAAAACTCGTCTGGAAGAGTATGGAAACCAGGAGGAAGTGAGAAGAAGTCAGAAGGTGTGGAGAAACGACCTACAAGGTGCGGTATGTGAAGAAAGAAGACAGAAGACAGAAGACAGAAGATGTGCTATGTGAAGAAAGAAGACAGAAGATGTGCTGTCCTGACATCACAAGAAAGCCGATGATGAAGGACCAACCGACTACAGCTGCTGAGCTGCCGCCATCCCCTATTTTTCAGATACCAGCTGGATGGAAGACGTGAGCTATGCCGGACCCAACTAATGTACTGATGTTGTTGATGTATAATAAAAAGATATCAATACCCTAATATGTGAAGTAGGAACATTTTTTGTGTATTTTGAAGTATTTTCTCTGATTTTGTTGATGTTTACTACAAAGAATGTCTTTTTTTTAGTCTCACTTTTTTCTATGAGTTCATTTGATCAATGTCTTGGACTATGAAACACGATGTTGTAGCTATATTACTGACTGAGATGAATTATTATTTTGACATGGGCTGATAAGAAAATGTAACACCTGCTATTGTTTGTGGAATGTGATTTGCAAGGTTGCCTCGGACACTATGCTACATATGAAGGATTTTTTCATTCTATGTTCACTTGCTATGTTTCCTTTTTCTCCTGGCATAGAAGCTTTGATCTTGGCGGGAGGTATAGTGAGCTTTGTCAGATCAAACTAGCGCCAGTAGAAAAACATACACCTATGAGATTGTTGGTTGTAAATGTGAAACTATGTTATCGCCCCAGGGATTATCTTTGATACCACACGTGATGTTGCTGTCTATATGTGACATCAGTCTCTGTGATGAAGCTTTGGTCTTGGCGGGAGGTGTAATGAGTGATTGTCAGACCAAACCTTACAGCCCAGATTATGTCACATATAACAGCAAGTACACCACAGACCTCGTGGTACCACCGCATTCCAGGTTGACACACCTCAGGTCGACCCAAGGGACTTGACCTCGCCCGCTAATGACGTGAGCCGGTGACCTACAACCGCACCTAGCCAAGACACCTGGCCAGGACCACACCTGCACACAATTATCCAGATCAAACCAGTTTAGTGTTAATTGTTAGAGGTCAGAAGCCGGCTGGGCCGACCCCATATAAAGGCCCTACAGTCCCGTCCACGGGCATTCGGCATTCGGGATTCCATTACGATTCTCATGCTGGTTGCTGTCATCTCTCTCCCGTTCGGGTCGTCTCTCGGTTCACTAAGCAGAGTCACGCACGTCCCCTCCCCAGGTCGGGAGGGAGACCTCCCGACCAGACCACAGCATCACCAGCTAAGCAGATTCTCCCATAGGAGGCAGCCCAGCCAGCACCCACTGGGCCTACGTCAGGGTACATGTGAGTCTTGTCAGAACGTCCTAGGGTGAGTTACCTACTGTGGGAAGTGTATTCATTCAGGTGTGTCCGAGAGTCAGTGTCAAGTAACGTAAAGCATGATGTGTTAGTACCCCGATATAATAGTGATATTAATGTGTCCATGTCATTGAGTGAATTAATAAATAGTTGTATCGAAGAGGTGTTTAACAAGTTGTCCCTTTAAGAAGTGATATATGTGTATTGACATACGAGATAAGATAAGCGTAGTGACGCTGTGCAAATAACATCCAGGCCACGCTACCAAGTTTCATATCTTTACATTCCTATACTCTATACTCTCTCCTATATATATATATCTTCCTCTTCTCTGTTTATTCTGTCTCATTACAACCACCATCACTACCATTACCACCACCATCATTACTGGCACCACCATCATCACCACTACCACCACCACCATCATTACTACCACCACCATCATTACTGCCACCACCATCATTACTGCCACCACCACCACCACCACCACCACCAATACCACCACCATCATTACTGCCACCGCAATCACCACCACTACCACCACCATCATTACTACCACCACCATCACCACCACCGTCACCACCACTACCGCCACCATCACCACCACCACCACCAGTACCACCACCACCACCACCACCATCCACCACCACCACCACCACCACCACTACCACTACCATCATTACTGGCACCACCATCACCACCACTACCACCACCACCATCATTACTGCCACCACCACCACCACCAGCACCACCACCACCACCACCACCACCACCACCACCACCACCACCATACCACCACCGCCACTACAACCATCATTACTGACACCATCACCACCACTACCACCATCATCATTACTGATACCAGCATCATCACCACCATCACCACCACTACCACCACCATCATTACCACCACCATCACCACCACTACCACCACCATCATTACTGATACCAACATCATCACCACTACCACCACCACCACTACCACCACCATCATCACCACCACTACCACCACCACCACTACCACCACCACCATCACCATCACCACCACTACCACCACCATATTTACTGCCACCACAACCATCACCACCACTACCACCACCATCATAACTGATACCAGCATCATCACCACTACCACCACCACCACCACCACCACCACACATCCACTACCACCACCATCATTACTGACACCAGCATCATCACCACTACCACCACCACCACTACCACCACAATCATTACTGCCACCACCACCACCATCATTACTGATACCAGCATTATCACCACTACCACCACCACCACTACCGCCACCATCATCACCACCACTACCACCACCACTACCACCACCATCGTTACTAATACCAACATCATCACCACTACCACCACCACCACTACCACCAGCACCATCACCACCACTACCACCACCATCGCTACTAATACCAGCATCATCACCACTACCACCACCACCACTACCACCACCACCATCACCACCACTACCACCACCATCTTTACTAATACCAGCATCATCACCACTACCACCACCACCACTACCACCACCACCACTACCACCACCACCATCACCACCACTACCACCACCATCGTTACTAATACCAGCATCATCACCACTACCACCACCACCACTACCACCACCACCATCACCAACCACTACCACCACCATCATTACTGATACCAGCATCATCACCACTACCACCACCACCACCATCACCACCACTACCACCACCATCATTACTGATACCAGCATCATCACCACTACCACCACCATCATTACTGATACCAGCATCATCACTGCCCACCCCACCATCTTTACTTGCCATCACCAGCATCATCACCACTACCACCACCACCATCACCACCACTCACCACCACCATCAGCCACATACCAGCATCATCACCAATTACCACCACCACCACTACCACCACCACCATCACCACCACTACCACCACCATCATACTGATAATTACATCATCACCACTACCACCACCACCATCACCACCACTACTACCACCATCATTACTGATACCAGCATCTACTCACCACACTACCACCACCATCTTTACTTTTTAATACCAGCATCATCACCACTCACCACCACCACCACTACCACCACCACCACTACCACCTCACCATCACTCACCACCACTACCACCACCACCATCACCACACCACTACCACCACCATCGCCACACACCAGCATCATCACCACTACCACCTCACCCACACCTCACTACCACCACCACCATCACCACCACTACCACCACCATCGTTAGCCACACACCAGCATCATCACCACACCACCACCACCACTACCACCACCACCATCACCACCACTACCACCACCATCATTACTGGATACTACATCATCACCACTACCACCACCACCTCACTACCACCACCACCACATCACCACCACCACCACCACCATCGTTACCACACCAGCATCATCACCACTACCACCCACACCACCACCACCACCACCACCATCACCACCACCACCACCACCAACATCATTACTAGCACCATCATCATCACCACTACTACCACTATCACCACTACCACCACCACCATCACTACCATTACCACCACCATCATTACTGGCACCACCATCATCACCACTACCACCACCACCATCAGCACTACCACCACAATCATTACTGCCACCACCACCACCACCACTACCATCATTACTGATACCACCACCACCACTCCACCATCACCACTGCCACCACCACCACTACCACTACCACCACCACCACTACCACCACCACCACTACCAACACCACCACTACCACTACCACCACTACCACTACCACCACCACCACTGCCACCATCACCACTGCCACTACCACTTGTTATGAACTTCTACTTAGTTTGTACTCACCCCTGAAGATGTGAATTACAGGAAAGCGCTTGGGAACTTCGTGTTTTCTTTTTCCTTGTGGTTATCAGCATATATATATATATATATATATATATATATATATATATATATATATATATATATATATATATATATATATATATATATATATATATATATATATATATATATATATATATATATATATTGCAATGGTAATTACTTATTTATTTACATGATAATTTCGGATAAAACGGTTTTGGTAGTACAATAAAAGCAGGTACTGTAAATATTGTAAGTGCTACAAGAAATATTAATACATCGAAAATAGATATTTTTTAAGAGATGATGTAAAGGATCGGAGCGTAGTCTTTGCTCGGATGGCTGGGGGTAAGTTGTTCCATACCTTCACACTGTGATATTTTATGGACGTCTGGGACTGGGAGGAGCGCATGGGGGGTGGTCTTAGTAGCTCTGGGTGCCTTAAGTTGTATCTCTGATTATTCCGGACCTGGAAGTAATTATTGTCAAGCAAGTGATTGATAGATTTGTAAACAAAGAGGGCACAGCAGTAGGTGTTAATATCCTCGAATTTTAAAAATTTCAATACAGCAAATTTTTCGTTTGTGTCACCTATTTTTTTCAAGTAGGTCATTGTCCGTACAACTCTCTTTTGTGCAGTAACCAGAGATTGTGTTTTTGAAGAGCCAGAGGTCCCCCATAGTGTGTGACAGTGTATCAGGTGTTGGTAAACAAGATCATGATAAATTTCTTTCATTGCTGTGAGAGTGAGTGACTGTCGAGTGTGATACACTGTTTATTGATTTTACTGTGGATGGCTTGTATGTGGTTTCTCCAGTTTAGTTTCTCATCAACAATAACTCCGAGGAATTTAGTATTTTGTTCGCTTTTGAGGACTATATTACAAAGGTACAGGGAGTTCAAGTCTAGGGGTAAGTTTTTTTTCCCTGAAAAATCGTATAGTGGGTTTTCTCAAGGTTTAAGGTCAGTTTATTACGTATTACCCAGGTCCCGATTTTAGTTAATTCAGTGTTCACAGTTCTCATCAAGGAATGGAGGTCTGAGTTGCTGGCATAGAGATTACTATCATCTGCAAATAAGTTGTATTTTATGAGTGTGCTGGCGTGGACTATGTCGTTTATGTACAACAAAAACAGTACTGGACCGAGAATTGAACCTTGGGGGACTCCATACAAGATTGGCGAGGAGTCAGATTGGTGGTTATTATAACAGACATACTGCATCCTGCTGGACAGATATGAGGTAAACCAATTGTGGGACAGGCCCCTAACGCCGTGATGTTCAAGCTTTGAAAGGAGGATGGTATGGTTGACAGTATCGAAGGCTTTAGAGAGGTCCAAGAATATACCGACTGTGAACTGACTTTTATCAAAGGAATTTAAGATGTCATTAGTAAAGGATAGCAGAGCACTCTCAGTCGACCTTCTAGCTCTAAATCCAAACTGGGAGTCTGTAAAGATGTTATTGGCATTGCAGAAGGAATTTAGTCTATTACATGCTAGCTTTTCCAGTATCTTACTTAAGGCTGGGAGGACTGATATGGGGCGGTAATTCTTGAAGAGACCTTTGTCCCCAGATTTTTTATATGCCGGGTGGACTTTAGCCATTTTCAGTTTATCAGGAAAGACACCACTAGTGAAGGAGGAGTTACAAATGTGGAGGAGAACAGGTAGTAATAAGTGGGCTACTTTCTTAATGATGCTCATTGGTATATTGTCTTCGCCTGCTGCTGCATCTTTGGACATTTTAATGGTGGCCAGTAATTCATATGCTGTGACAGGGGTTAAGAATAGTTCATTTTGCTGTCTGTTTTGCAGGTAGGCTCTAAATTCCTCATGGTGAACAGGGATGCTCTCTGCAAGATTTTTGCCAACATTAATAAAATATTCATTGATGTGGTTGGCAATGAGGGAGGGTTCCGTTATAACTGAATCGCTTATCATAAAAGCTGAGTGGGAGGCCGAAGGCTGAGTGTTCCTGTTCTGAATAGAATTTATGACATTGCAGGTTTTCTTACTGTCGCCTGATGCTGACTGGAGCTTATTTGTATAATAGTTACATCTGTCATTTCTAACTGCTTGAGTTACTCTATTTCTGATACTTCGGTAAGCATCACCGAAAGTTATGGGTCTTTTTACAAATTTCTTTTGGAGTTTGTTTTTTTCCTTTATCATTGTCTTAATTTCGCTTGTGATATAGGGTTTGGAAATAGATACAGTTTTGACTGACTTAGTCTTGAACGGGAAGCATTTATCAAAGCAAGCATTGAAGATGCAAGAGAAGTTACAGCTGTTCACGTTAGGGTTGTTGGAGGCATAGACAAGATCCCAGTTAGCATTCATTAGGTTGTTTTAAAAAAGGAGCATGTTGTCGGTGCAGTAGTCTCCGTATTGTACTGGGACTCTACTAGACCTTTCAGGTCTTGTGGCTGTTTTATACATGGCAAAAACTGGGAAGTGATCTGAGATATTGTTATTAATAATTCCACTTGCTAGGTTGTTAGGAGTGTTGTTAGTCCAGATATGATCTATCACAGTGGCAGAGGTGGCAGTTACTCTAGTGGGTTTGGTTATAGTGTTGAAGAAGAGTTTAGAATGACAGGTAGCAAGAAGGTCTAATACTGAGGTGTCGGTTTCTGATTTTAATAGATCAAGGTTGAAATCTGCTGTGATGTAGCAATGTTTCCTCTCTGAACTTATGATAGAGATAAGCTCCGAAAATTTATCAAGAAAATTCCTTATATTAGTGTGGGGTCTTCTGTAGATTACTCCTACGAGGATATTTCATGTGTCGTTACGTAATTCAGTGAAAACACTCTCCATGTGCTCCTCCTGAACCTTTAAATCATCTCTTACAGAAGTGTTATACTTGATATCAACATATAGGGCGACACCACCACTGTGTCGTGACGTGTTGACGCAGTGTCTATTATAATTAGGAATGTTATATAAATGGTCAATATCGTCAGTGAGTTTGGTCTCACAGAATACAAGTACATCAAATTTGTGGGCAATAGAAGATAAACACTGATCTAAAAAGGTATCTAGATGAAGGGGAATACTGCTGATGTTATGGCTAATTAAGGAGAAGGAATGAGGTAGTAGGAGACCAGAACTAAACTCGGGGGAGTCAAGAAAGTACTAGGTACAGTTGGGGTTGGTGTAACCCAGTGAGTTGTGTAGAAAGGCATCAGGATCGATATGAGGGAGTATTGTGTCGACACCATGGGTAAAGGGGGTGTAACACATACGATCTAGCACATCTAAGGGAATGACACTAGCATCATTATTGTGGGGACATTGATACTGATTAAGGAACAGTAAAAACTCAGGGTCACTGAGGTGTGAAAAGGAGGATATAAACTAATAACAGGTTCAGAGTGCAGCGTTATTGGTATTGTGAATACCTGTCGAAGTTTCAACACCCACACTGCACCAGAACATTCAGTTGAACACAAGTAATGATTTATTATTGATCACATACCTATTTTTACACATAATCTCCCTCTACAGTTGCTTACTTGTTTTACCTTCTATGCGTTTTTTTTTTATTCCTGTGGTGAAAAATTCTTTCGGCTGACACCGTAACCAATTTTGGATTTCTTTCTTGATCTTTTCATAATTCAAAAAACTCTTTCCACGTAATGTTGTTTTGAGCGGACCAAATATATGGTAGTCTGAAGGTGCGAGATCAACGTTTGGAGGCTGCGGCCCACTGATCTGATGAGGGAGGATCACTCGTGTGGCCCACTAGGTGGCGGCACACTGGGCACTTTCCTCCAAACATGTTGCCCGTTTTGCTGGCCGTTGGCCTAAACGCCCTGCAAATAGCAGGATTACGACTGTTGCTACAAATGGACAAGGGTTTGGTGGGGATCTTTGCTGGTCCGGATTAGTACTCAAATGAGTTTTATACAATTTCAAGTAAATATCTAAATAAATCCGGAAACAATGATAATTTAAAACATAACACATAAACGGTGACATATTTCTATTTATTCGTCACTCTAAAACTTCTTTAGCATTATTAAATCATTATTCAGGGTCTTCTTTGATCATCCATCCGCCGCTACTTTTAAAAAACTTCTCGACACACCCATTGTCTTTATTTTTTGTTTAGTATTTGCAGACGCCTCACTTACTTCAGTAGTTGAAGAACTGTAGCACAATCCTGCAAGGCCTCACCTGTAGTAACGGGTCCATGGCGAACCTCGTCTAGACGCTTAGTGTATGTATGTATGTATGTATGTATGTATGTATGTATGTATGTATGTATGTATGTATGTGTGTATGTATGTATGTATGTATGTATGTATGTATGTATGTATGTATGTATGTATGTATGTATGTATGTGTGTATGTGTATGCATGCATGCATGCATGTATGTATGTATGTATGAATGTATGCATGTATGTATGTATGTATGTATGTATGTATGTGTGAGTGTGTGTGTGCGTGCATGCGTCCATCCATCCATCCATCCATCCATCCATCTTTCTATCTATCTATCTATCTATCTATCTATCCATCCATCCATCCATCCATCCATCCATCCATCCATCCATCTATCTATCTATCTATCTATCTATCTATTTATCTATCTATCTATCTATCTATCTATCTATCTATCTATCTATCTATCTATCTATCTATCTATCTATCTATCTATCTATCTATCTATCTATTTATCTATCTATCTATCTATCTATCTATCTATCTATCTATCTATCTATCTATCTAGGGAAGCACCAGGCTCTGTTGTACGGTAAACGACAAAGTCCTCAGGGAAACACACAAAGCCGTAATTTTCCCGCCATAAAGTAAGAGGTGAGGTGTAGATCATCCTCATGATGACTACCTCGCCCTCTGGTGACGGTCCCTGGCACCAGTAAACAATGCGGTCACTTTTCTCTTGTGGCTCTCTTCATTGTGTAAAGAGGTCGGAGGTTTTCTCTTGGTGATTCTAGCAGAGGACTTGTGGTAATAAAGGCCATCACATCTTAATTACAGTAGAATTATGAAAACACACACACACACACACTCACCAATCAGTCATCTCTCGTGTTGTAGTCCCCAGGTGAAGTCAAGCACCAACTCAGTATATCTCGAGGTTCTTTCAACAGTTTCGTGTAGGGTAAGTCAACATGCTGGGTGTTGTTGTTATAACACTCTCCTGTCTCCAAGGAAGTGTCTAGAGGGAGGGTTCAGGGGGTGGGTTGAGAAGAAGGGTTCAGGGGGAGGAATCAGAAGAGGAGGGTTTAAGGGTGGGTCAAAGGGGAAGGCTTAGAGGGTGGGTCGAGGGGTATGGGGTGGGTGTGACCAACAAGCATTCCGAAGCATTCAGGGAATTTTGTCTGCAACTGTAAATTTCTCGTATTTTACAGCAGTACGTAACAAAGAACAGACTGACAGGAGGCGAAGAATATAAACAAAAGAAAAAAATGAAAAGAGAATTCATGGAAAATAATTTAGATGCAGATAAAACAATA
>NW_024739420.1:0-11746 GCF_018991925.1 Homarus americanus
GGAAACGATAATAGTGTTGGGAGGTGTAGCAGGCAGGAGGGAGCTGAGGGGTGAGGAAATACAGGTGATGAGGAAGGTAGAGCTACGGAGTGATGAGGGTAGAGCTACAGTGATGAGGAACGTAGAGTGCAGAGGAAGGAAGGTAGAGCTACAGTGATGAGGAAGGCAGAGCTACAGTGATGAAGGAAGAAGGTAGAGCTACAGTGATGAGGAAGGTAGAGCTACAGTGATGAGAAGGTAGAGCTACAGTGGTGAGGAAGGTACTGCCAAGCCACAGTGATGAGGAAGGAGAGCTACAGTGGTGAGGAAGGTAGAACTACAGTGGTGAGGAAGGTAGAGCTACAGGGTGAGGGAAGGTAGAGCTACAGTGGTGAGGAAGGTAGAGCTACAGTGATGAGAAAGGCAGAGCCATGGTGGGAGGTAGAAGGGCACTGTAGACACAGTGATGAGGGAAGGAGACACAGTGGAGAGGAAGGTAGAGCTACGGTGGGAAGGTAGAGTTACAGGGTGAGGAAGGTAGAGCTGACAGTGAGGAGGAAGGTAGAGCCACAGTGATGAGGAAGGAGGAGCTACAGTGGTGAGGTGTAGAGCCAAGGTGGTGAGGGAAGGTAGAGCTACAGTGGTGAGGAAGGAGAGCTACAGTGATGAGGAAGGTACTGCAGACACAGTGATGAGGAAGGTAGAGCTACAGTGGTGAGGAAGGTAGAACTACAGTGGTGAGGAAAGAGAGAGCTACAGTGGTGGGGAAGGCAGAGCTACAGTGGTGAGGAAGGAGCTACAGTGATGAGAAAGGATACGGTGGTGAGGAAGGTAGAGCCAGTGGTGAGGAAGGTACAGAGCCACAAGTGATGAGAAGGCAGAGCCACAGTGTAGGAGGAAGGTACCAGAGCTACAGTGATGAGGAAAGAGGAGCTACAGTGGTGAGGTAGAGCTACAGTGGGAGGAGGTGAGAGCTACAGTGATGAGAGGAAGGTGCACTGCAGACACAGAGGAGGGAGGGATGTAGAGCTACAGTGGTGAGAAGGTAGAACGTAAGTGGGTGAGGGCTGCAGAGCAGGAGGGCGGCAGAGCACAGCGGTGAGGAAGGTAGAGCCTACAGTGATGAGAAAGGTAGAGCCAGTATGGTGAAGGGGTAGAGCTCACAGTGGTGAGGAAGGCACTGTAGAGCCACAGTGATGATGGCGTAGAGCTACAGTGGTGAGGAAGGTAGAGCCACGGTGGTGTGGAAGGTAGAGTTACAGTGGTGAGGAAGGTAGAGCTACAGTGGCGAGGAAGGTAGAGCTACAGTGGTGAAGGAAGAAGGTACAGAGCCACAGTGATGAGGAAGGTAGAGCTACAGTGATGAGGAAGGTAGAGCTACAGGTGAGGAAGACAGTGGTGAGGAAGGTACTGTAGAGCCACATTGGTGAGGAAGGTAGAGCTACAGTGATGAAGGTAGAGCTACAGTGATGATGAAGGTAGAGCTACAGTGATGAGGAAGGTAGAGGTGAAGTAAAACGGGTAAAGAAAACATGTAAAAGTGAAGCACAACTGGCAACCGTTCCCAGCAATTATCTCTGGAGACAACGCTGAATATCGAGGTGAAGGGCTGCGCGATGTTGTGGGAGCTGGAGCGTCATGGTCAGCCTGGTCATCCATCTCCTGAGCTATCATCCGACTGACTCATCCGGGCGCTGGCTCCACGGCTGCAGCAAAGAGATGACAAATTCATCTATCTGTGTACTGTGTCTTAAATCAAAGGACCGGTCAGCCCGTCGTATCAACAAGATCTCAGACAAAAAATTAATTAAATACACAGATAAGTAGGTTATATATATAAAAATATATATAAGGAGCCGCCGCGGTCAGTGAGTGTTAGTACATGTATGTGTGTGCCAGGCGGGCGAGAGCGTCCCCGAGCTGTGAGGGGGGTGGAGACGACGCTGTGAGGGGGTGGAGACGATGACTAGCGGCAGTTACCTCCAGGCTTCAAGGGAGGTGTACTGAAGTCTACTTCTTACAAATGCCCAGAACATGCCGTGTACCTGGGAATCCTTTAGAACAAGGTCACACATGAATGGCACGAAACACAATGCACTAAACACTTCACAGAAAATCACTGTCACTGACACTCAGTTGCTAAATTCTTGAGAGGGGGTGGCGGGCGGCGGTTGGTTGACACAGGAAGGAGTCCATGCCGGCTTTCCACAAACTTTGCACTGTCACTCAATTATCCAGTAAAACCGGTTCACTGCGCCATGTTTGTGTTCTGCAATAAGTTCAATATACAGGAGCGAACACAAACACCCATAGATTTTGTAGGTTCGATTTACTGGATAAGAGATATGTACACAAGGAGAGTAGCGCTTCAACCTGTCCGCTGGTCAACTGCTCTATAGACGACGTATGGCAAGTGATACATTAGCAGCTTCCATACGTCCCAGGCACATTAATTAAGCATGTGACATTGATAAATACATTCACACGCCAATAGCTAGGCTAAATAAATACATAAATGGAGCACATACATAATATACATAGCATAATATAAATACAGCATACAGAATATACATACAACGAGTGAGCCTCAATACACCTGTGGGGATAAGGTGAGCCCTAACACACCTGTGGGGATATGAGTGAGCCTGGGGATACAAGTGAGCCCCCACATACCCTGTGGGGATACGAGTGAGCCTCAATACATCTGAGGAGATGGTGAGCCCTAATACATCTGTGGGGACACGAGTGAGCCTCACACACCTGTGGGGACATGGGTGAGCCTGCACACACCTGTGGGGATACGGGTGAGCCCTCTCAATACATTTGAGGAGATGGTGAGCCCCAATACATCTGTGGGGGACACGTGAGCACACACTCAGGGGGACACGAGTGACCACACACTCAGGGGGAGGCAAGAGCCCCACACATCTGTGGGGACATGGGTGAGCCCCACCACACCTGTGGGGACATGAGTGAGCCCCACACACCTGGGGGATAAGGGTGAGCTCCCACACATCTGTGGGGGATACAAGGAGCTCCCAATACACCTGTGGGGATACGAGGAGCCTCAACACACCTGTGGGGATAAGGGGGTGAGCCCCACACACCTGTGGGGATACGGGGTGAGCCCCAACACATCTGTGGGGGACACAAGAGCCCCACACACCTGTGGGGACATGAGTGAGCCCCCACACATCTGTAGGGGGATACAAGTGAGCCCCACACACCTGGGGATACGAGTGAGCCCCACACACCTGTGGGGGATAAGGGTGGAGCCCTGGTCACACCTGTGGGGGATGCGTGAGCCTCTAACACATCTGTGGGGATACAAGTGAGCCCCAATACACCTGTGGGATACGAGGAGCCCCACACATCTGTGGGGGAGAGGGTGAGCCCTACCACATCTGTGGGGATACAAGGAGCCCCAATACACCTGAGCAGGGGGATACGAGTGAGCCCCAATACAATCAGGTGGGGGGAGACGGTGAGCTCCACACATCTGTGGGGGAGACGGGGTGAGCCCCCAATACATCTGTGGGGAGACGGGGTGAGCCCCACACATCTGTAGGGGGGATACAAGTGAGCCCTAACACACTGTGGGGGATACGAGGAGCCCCCACTAGTACCTGTGGGGGATACAAGGCGAGCCCTAATACATCTGTAGGGGGACACGAGAGAGCCTCACACACCTGTGGTGGGGGAGGCAAGGAGCCTCAATACACCTGTGGGGATACGGGTGAGCCTCAATATACCTGAAGGGATACGAGTGAGTCTCAATATACCTGTAGGGATACGAGTGAGTCTCAATATACCTGAAGGGATACAGGTGAGCCTCAATACACATGTGGGGATACGGGTGAGCCCTAATACACCTGTGAGGATACGGGTGAGCCTCAATACACCTGTGGGGATACGAGTGAGCCTCAATACACCTGTGGGGATACAAATGAGCTAACACACCTGTAGGGACACGAGTGAGCCCCAATACACCTGTGGGGATATGGTGAGCCCCCACCTACTGAGCCCCAATACACCTGTGGGGATACAAGTGAGCCCCAATACACCTGTAGGGAGACTACGGCCTGCAACCACCTGTGGGGATACGAGTGAGCCCCAATACATCTGTGGGGATACGAGCGAGCCCCCACACACCTGTGGGACACGAGTGAGCCCCAATACACCTGGGTGGGGATACAAGTGAGCCTCAATACATCTGTTGGGACACGAGTGACCCCACACACCTGTGGGGACACGAGGGAGCCCCACACACCTGTGGGTATACACAAGTGAGCCTCAATCACATCTGTGGGTACACAAGTGAGCCCCAATTCACCTGTGGGGACACGGGGAGCCCCACACCTGTGGGGATACAGTGAGCCCCACACACCTGTGGGGGATACAAGTGAGCCCCACACCTGTGGGGATCAAGTGAGCCCCAATATACCTGTGGGGATACAAGTGAGCCCCAATACACCTGTGGGGATACAAGTGAGCCCCAATACACCTGTGGGGATACAAGTGAGCCCCAATACACCTGTGGGGATACAAGTGAGCCCCACTACACCTGTGGGGATACAAGTGAGCCCCAATACACCTGTGGGGATACAAGTGAGCCCCAATACACCTGTGGGGATACAAGTGAGCCCCAATACATCTGATAATGATGATGAATATCATTTGGGTTTATGTTTGGTACAGCACTGAAGGTTCACCCCGTCCACAACTCCTTAAGTTGGTGTAAAATATCGTGGATTATCCTAGCTACAGGTACTATCATCCCACCTCCGGTTAACCCTTTCGATGCAATTCCCGAAATTTATCATTTTATTCTGCCTACCGCCAGACGATTTTATTCAGCTTAGGGGAACCTCCTGTAGCCAAAGAATAGTTAATATAATAGGAATAGCATAATGAAATATGTTTCGCGAGATTTAAAGACAAAAATCTTCTCGGATTGCTGAGGAGTTATTATTTTTATTAATATTATTATTATTATTATTATTATTATTATTATTATTATTATTATTATTATTATTATTATTATTATTATTATTATTATTATTATTATTATCAATATTATTATTATTATTTCCTATAAATAAGAAAACAGATTACAGCAACTTGAAAACGAGAGAGATGCCGAGAACATTGACAGGGATGAGAGTAGAACTTGACCAAACATTTACTGAAATCTTGTGTGATGGTATTAACAGACTCTAGCACTCTGTTAAGCAGTGAGCAGCTCCTGATGAAAAGTGAGCTAATACTTTGATCTTCACTTAAACAAGTGAGCAAACAGTGGGAGTATCGCCAGGACTCAGCAGGCTGCCTCAGGTAGTGAGAACCGCGGCATCATGGCTTTGGAATTCAGAACCGTTGACCATAACAGCTGTTGTCTCTAAATTTTGCAAGTAAACATTTTAACGGCAGGACACACAATTTGTATTACAACATCAGGCAAGTTTACCACAAATCATCCTCCCTAACTTTTCCACATTTAGCTGCCTGTTACCGAAGCTCCAATCCTAGCTTGGTGGGGAGATATTTGACAATGACAGTCGAACAATGGCGGCAGTGGAGGAGTTTATTGAGGCTCAACCTTGAAGTCTTTACTGTGGAGGGAGTGTCAAGGAGTTATTGAGGCTAAACCTTGAAGTATTTAACATGGAGGGAGTGTCAAGGAACATAAGACGAAGAAACTTAGTGCACGACATTCATAATACTGCATTCCCATTTACACCTGCAACCTCATCGCTCATATATCCATCCAAACTGTTCGAGTGAATGATGATGTTAGGTAACTTGTTCCACTCATCCACTACTCTATTTCCAAACCAATGTTTACCTACTTCGCGCCTAAATCTAAATTTGTCAAATTTAAAACCTTTGTTATGAGTTCGCTTCTGGTTGAATAGATTGAGTACCTTTGTTATATCACCTTTATTTACCCGACATCCATTTATACACCTCGATCATATCGCCCCTCACTCTACGTCTCTCGACGGAGTGCAGATTAAGATGCTTTAACCTGTCTCTGTACTGAAGGTTTCTAATGCCCGGGATTAGTCTCGTCATTCTCCTCTGGATTCTTTCTAGGGATTCTATTTCCATTTTGTAGTGCGGTGACCAAAACCGAACTACGTAAACCAAGTGAGGTCTCACAAGCGCAAGATATAGTTTTAGGAGGACTTCGCTAGTCTTGTAACTAACACTCCTTTGTATGAACCCAAGCACTTTGTTAGCCTTGTTTAGAGCAAATACACATTGTTTACTAGGTTTAAAGTCCCTACTTATCATTACTCTTAAATCTTTCTCACAGTCGAATTTCTCTGTAACATCGTTGTTCATCTGATATCTGGTTTCGCTGTTTACATCTCCTATACCGAGTACTTTATATTTGTCCACATTAAATTTCATCCGTAATTTTTCAGACCACTCGAAATTTATTTTTAGATCTTCCTGTAGTTTTACGGAGTCCACGTCAGATTTAATTATACGACCTATTTTAAAGTCATCAGCAAATTTACTTATGTTACTGTCTACGCCTATATCTATGTCGTTTATGTATATAATAAATAATAATGGTTTAAGTATTGAGCCTTGGGGTACTCCACTAGTGACGTTACTCCAATCGGATTTAGTGCCGTTAATGATTACTCGATGTTTCCTGTCCTGTAACCACGCCCTAATCCATTTTAGAATATCTCCTCCAATGCCATGAGCCTCCACTTTTCGTATTAGTCTTTCGTGGGGGACTCTGTCGAAGGCTTTGCTAAAGTCGAGCTACAACCACATCATAATCGTGCCCCTCGTCCACCGATTCGAAAACAGCTGAAAAGAATGTTAATAGATTAGTTAGACATGAACGCCCGCTTGTGAAGCCAAGTTGGGAATCATTGATCAACTTGTGCTTCTCCAGGTGATTTTGAATAGAGTTTGAAATTATTGCTTCCAGTAATTTACCTACAATTGGTGTTAAAATGATGAGCCGGTAGTTAGAGGATAGTGATGTATCTCCCTTCTTGAAATCGGTATTATATTCGCTATCCTCCAGGATTCTGGTACTACACCCGTTTTTAGTGACATGTTAAACAAATTTGCTAAGGGCATACTAAGCTCTTCCTTACATTACTTTAATACTCTGGCAAATATCTCAACGGGACCTGGTGACTCTTTAGGCTTTAGCTTATCTTTTGCTTACTAACATCGTTACTAGTCACTACTACCTCGCTTAATCTATTTTCTTCACTATCTCTGTATATACAGGTAGTCGCTGCCTCGGGTATCATGTTTAAATTTTCGGTGGTGAAAACTGTTGAAAAATATCTATTCAGATTATTGCTCATTTCTCCGTCGTTATCAGTTAGCTCGTCGGTATCTGACTGTATTGGTCCAATCTATTTCTCGTGTTTTAGTTATTTCACTTTAACTTTATTGTGTTACTATATTAACACGTACACTCACTCGTGCGCGGATGCACACACTCCATAATTATCATCATCATTATTATTATCATTACTATAATTATTATTATTATTACTAGTGTCATTATTTTATCATTACTCTTGTTATCATTATTATTATTATTATTATTATTATTATTATTATTATTATTATTATTATTATTATTATTATTATTATTATTATTATCAGACTGCACGTAAGACAATATTACAATATATCTTCTTCACAATCTAAATACAAGAAACAATATTAGCGGCAACAATAATTTACTCGTTAATAATATTGCTTCACTTTTGGCCATTGTTCTTTGTTATTTTGATGAAGGCGTTAATAGGAGGAGCGTGTATAACAGACCACCAGACACCTGTGAGGGAGGCGGGGGGTTGGGTTGGGTTAGTGTTAATTAAGTTTGGTTGCATTAGACACAGATTCAAATATTTGGCTCTAAGCCATTGGGATAACCAGGCAGCCTCCTGCCCCCACCCATGTCACTGTTGGCTAGAAAAGATTTAGTCACGTAAGTAATGTTTTGTAGTCTGCTGTAACAAGTGTTGTAATTTGTTTAATAATAATCCCTCTTGCATGTGTCCCTCCAATTGTGTTTCTGTAATTCTCTCTCATAACTCTTATGTACTATTTCAGTGTTCAGTTTGTCACCAGTGTTTAGTAATGGAAGGTTGTAACTTAGTGTGAGAAGATAACATGTCTTATACTATACCTACACTTCCACCCCTCTGCTCTCCGCCCTTCTCCCCAAACTCCCGAGCTTCTCCACCCTCACACTCCACCAGTCACTCTCCCTCCAACACTGCCTCCCTCCATCAGTAAAGACTAACATCCGTCATTGAGACTCGTGGTAGTGACACAGTAAAGTTAAAGTGATATAACAAGAGTAAAGGGAAGAATAATTTATAAACGGTAAATGTATATTAAATTATTCACTGTTAGTACAGTAAAAGAATCGCCCTGTTGACTTGACCTGAATTTTGTTTTGTTATACAGTGATGGTGGATCTGTTGTTCACAAGTAAATCAGTGAAGGGAACATCACAATCATCGTCTTACTTCCTTAGCATAAAGTTGAGAAGATAATTTCTCTCCACACACTTCCTGTACACAAGTTCCTAAGCTTTGGTACGCAACTTGTTGAGGCTACAATCATGAGCCCATTTTACTCTCCTTCCATCGTTTTGCAGTCCGGATAGGAAACGTGTCTTATATTTTTACCTACGATTGTGTTGATGCCTTCTCAGGCTTTGCTCAGGGAATTATGTAGATTCAAGCTGTTTGCATATACGAAGTTCATTTGCACGGTCCCGCACTGCACCAAGAGAAGTTTGAAACAATTTTAGCATTTAAAATGTCCCGAGTTGGTTGTAGCCCATACCTAACTAGTTGGCAATAGACAAGTTCTTTTAGTTTTGGGTCTTCAATGTACTTACATAGTGTGGCTCGGGTAGGTTGGTTAATGTTCGTTACAGCTGAGATATTATTATTATTATTATAGAATGCATACATAGAGGCTACGAGGTCGTCACTTTGTAAGACTCGTATTCTTTGTGCTGTCAGTCGTAGATCAAGTCCGGAAGCTGTAAAGTTAGGGAGACACGATTACCGTCTGAAATAACAACGCAAATGACAAGGGTGCAATCCATGTCGAGTCACAGTGCAGATGACCAACCCCTTGTTACGTCTTCAGTACGTGAACACTAGAAAAATGGGGACTTGGAAGACGTAATATATATATATATATATATATATATATATATATATATATATATATATATATATATATATATATATATATATATATATATATATATATATATATGAAGCAAGTAAAACTGAAAATTAAAATCTTAAACAACAGTAACTCGACAGGACCACCGCCTGGGGGTGAACAAAGGAGTGTTGTGTGGCAGAGAACATAGTGGACAGGAGCGGACATGGGTGTGTGCGCGCAAGAAGACAGACGATAATGGACCTGTTGTGATGTTTGAGGACAACTAACACAGGAGTCAACAAAGTAATAGTGTAAAATTTAATGTGCAGTATGGAAATTATTACATACTGTATTAATAGGCTAGTGATTAAACAAACCGCCGTGGGCAGCTGGTCGATGTGCAGAACCACCCATTGAGCCCAGACACCCGTTCCTGAGATGTGTGATGAAGTGTGATGGCTTTACTAATGTTTGGTCTGATGAGGATTATACAGTGACGTGTTGGTATGGTTGTAATCAACCTCATGCAGCTACGGTTTATTATTGTGTCTGATTGCAACAGTGAAATTCATTTTATGGGCAAACTCAGTCTATTAAGTCATTTTGTAGTGCCATGAAATCATTGGTGTTCGTTTTTTTACCTTGCTTATTCCTTAAACTGTAATCTTATGTTTCATTATCACAACTTCAGGACGCATTGATTTATTGCTATGGCTACGATATAACCCACTATACAGACATGCTAAAAGAGACAACCGCTGGTCCTGTAGTGTGTCACAGTGTAACCGAGTTAAAAAGTTGTCTAAAGTGATCGGTACACACTGAGTCAATACGTTAAATGTACACAAGCACTCCTGAGTAGAGAGCATGACCATAACAAGTCCAGAGCAGCGGTGAAGGAGCACACAGCTGTTAACACGAGTGCTATAGTGATCATACTTGTGAAGCACTACACATGATGACCTGCAGTAAAGAGACGAGAATAGCTGCAGTAGAAGAGCCTCTTACACCAGAAGATGCGGCCGCCGCAGTAAACGTCAACCATAACATTTACGTGGTCGTATCTCAGGTGGTCAGGGCGCCACAGTTCACCCCGTGATGTCTCTTTCTTTATGTACACTCGCACCAAAAAGTATCGGTGCAGGGTGAGATCGACGACTTCCGAAACGATAAGTATACACTGATATTTCGGGAAGGTTGGTAAGTGTATCCTCATAACCCCTCCCCCCACTAGGTGTTGCCATATGGCTGACAATCAGTGTGTTTGTTTCCTCTTTTCGGATTGTTGCATTGTGTCGACTGAATGATGAGCGAGGGTTCGGTCTCGGTGAACGTGGGTATAAAACAGAGGCAATATGAAGCAATAGAGATCTACACTTGCCAGACGACATGGAAACCTCAGAGGGAACACGAGGAGCTATTATTCCCCTTCATAACGAAGGTTTCGGCGTCACAGATATTAGCCGGCGGGTTGGTGTCCACAGGAACACCGCTGCACGATGGATTCCGCGATACCTCGAAACTGGTGCTACAGACGACAGGTCTCGGAGCGGCCGTCCACGCTGCACCACCCCTCAGGACGACCAGGTTGAGTGATTTATTTGGTAGCATTAATTATTGTGGCAATATTTACAAGTATCACAAATAATTTTGTTAACAGGGAGCTCCTCATATTTCGTACTGTCTATTTATCACTTCCCGACCTTATTTATAACGGTTTGTTTCACTTGACCAAGGCTGCCAACATACGACTGGAACAACTCGCCTTCCCCAATACCTATCGTCACTGGTCTCAAATTGTTTACACTACAGTATGCACCGATACTTTTTGTTGCGAGTGCATTTATATTTCATAGAAAACTACTGATCAAGTCTGCGAAGATTAAGCTTAACTGACCAAAAACTGAATGAGTGCCGATTACTTGTTTACTGTTTACAAGAAGAAATATAAACACAGGAAAGACAACAGGTCTCCCCACTTCCTAAGGAGCCAACATGAAGCTGGTTCCGACTCTTTAAATCTTCAACAGCATCAGGAAATAAATAATAAATCCAACCATAAGTAATTCATGATCCAATTGTCTCTGAGAATTAGACCATGGGAGAGGCTGGCCTAGAGGCTGGTCTAGACACTGTGAATTAATACGTCCACATTGACCAGCATCAGAAGACAGACGAGCGTTGAACACAAGCTGGGGCGAAATGTGGCGCTGAGTTACACCTCATATTGTTCACTCTTTTGGCGCCTTTGTTGTCCCCCATATTATTTACGCCAGTCTTTTGGATAATTTACATAATTCAATGATTATTTCTTAGTTGTTTCCTAATTATGATCATTACTATTGAAGGTAGATGTACAGCACAGATCTGGTGGGGGTAACCAGTCTGTCTGTTACAACAATAATAAATATAACTTCCTGAGTCACAGATTGTCTTACTGAACATCAGTAGTTGGGATAACACTGAATCGAGCTTTAATAACAACTACAGATAGAATAAAAAAATAGGTACATTTAATTTACATTTACCTCGGCGTTGGTACGATCGTTGTGGAGTTAAGCCAAAGTAACGTCATATAAAC
>NW_024739421.1:0-5480 GCF_018991925.1 Homarus americanus
TATATAAATATATGTTTATATATATATATATATATATATATATATATATATATATATATATATATATATATATATATATATATATATATATATATATATATATATATATATATATATATATATATATATATATTTATATTATATATATATATATATAAATATATATATATATTTATATATATATATATATTTTTTTTTATATATATTTTTATATATATATTTATATATATATCTATATATATATTTTTATATATATATTTTTATATATATATTTATATCTATATTTATATCAATATATATATCTATATATATATCTATATCTATATCTATATATCCATATCTATATCTATATCTATATCAATATATATATATATATATATATATATATATATATATATATATATATATATATATCTATATCTATATATATATCTATATATATATATATATATATATATATATATATATATATATATATATATATATATATATATATATATATATATATATATATATATATATATATATATGTAACCGGTCGGAATTTGCTGGACTTTAATTTCTCACTTGACTTGGGGTTTATTAAAATTTAATAGATGGTAAAGGCAGTGGAAGCGCCCCTTTGAGAAAAATCCCGAACCAGCACAAGAACACGTAAATCTACTACACAAAATGAACTGTCCGTGACCCGTGGAAGGATAGCGTCTGTGACTGGGATGAATGAGACACACTGTAAAATTTAGACACTTATATTCCCTCCAACACTACAAACACAATCAAATAATGGTACACCAATATGCGCACCTCTTAACTTAAACTTTAACCACTACTCTGGGGAATAAAAGTTATACATGACATAGAAATTATTAGAAACACAGGCAACAATAAATTTAAAGTATTAAGAAATGTTAATTGCACATATGAACAGGCCTTAAGGCTTTCACAAAATAATATCAGTCACTTAGGAAATGGTACTAAAAAATAAGAAATTAAATACTCCACAATGAATAGGCCTTAAGGGCACTCAACAAAATTATAGCACCCCAACAGATGCACACTTCCTAACCTAACTTAACCACTACTCTGGGGAACAAGGTTATACTTGAGATCAGAATTATGAAGAACAATCAGATGCATTAAAAGAATCAATTCACAGTATCACTCTGGTTCCACTTAATGACACAAACATTCAAAAAACACTACTATCAAAATTATTTAAGAAATATTAACCTACACACGTCAAGATAATATCAGTAACTGAGAAATGGTGTTAACTACACCCGTAATAAGGAAGATAATATGTTCCTCTAGGTATCTCCTAGAGTCCTAGACTCACGGTCTCAGTGTGTGACCATTAATATACTCAGATAGCCTCAGTGTACTCCCAGTGCGTCTATGGGCAGGAAGAGAGTGAGCCAATCAGACCTTGTGCAGTTGAGAGAAACTTTAGCTTCCCGTTAGCAAGAGGGTTTCACTAGCTGCTCGGGACATGTGGGGTTGTGCACCGGAGTGGTAAGAACTGATCACCCACTGCTGATGCTGGTCCCGTGTCGTGTTAGTTGTCGGGAGCACTCGTTCACTCAAGAGATCCTTTGCTACCCCGCTAAACAGTGACAGGCCTACACTGATCGGTCCAATGGCGACAATCGCCACCCTCAATCATCAACGGCAGTCAATCTCTCGCAGTCAACTCCGGTCAACTCCAGTCAACTCCAATCAACTCCAATCAACTCCAATCAACTCCAATCAAGTGGGTTCTGACGGAAACCCTGAAATGAACTCACTGTTAGCTCTAGTTAACTTTACCACTGCCCTATCTAACCCTGTCTGAGATCGAATGAGACTTACTTGTTATACTGCAATAGCGCAGCACAGGTGACTAGGCCACGTGACTATTTCTGATGGACGCGCGGAACGTCTTGTCTGTGTGACTGCTCTCCGGGACTGGGAGAGAACCCGCCTCGTGTCCTCTCAAGGCGTTAGCTTGGTCCTACGTGATATATTTACCGCCTAACTAATAACTCCTTGGGACACCCGTAACATTATTCAGACTGCTAAATGATCTATAATAATTTCAAATTCAATAATAGTCCCTTAACTTCATGAATCGCATCATTATTAATTCGGTAAATCACATTTAATATCATATAGGCCTAGTTCCGCAATCTCTCGCTACGAGCAGGCAGCGCTCCCTCCCCTCAGATGACCTTGAACGCTCAGTATCACTCATGGCGGGGCATTTGAAATTACTCTGAAATTTCTGGATATCACAATCGACCCCCCTAAAAAAAAGACAGCACTGTCCTCATGTGCTGAGAAAACATGCATACGACCCCCCTAAAATTTTGTTCTAAGGACTGCACCTCACCCCTTTAACGTGCTAAATGCAGCATTTGTCTTCTCTTCTCTCCTTTTCTCTCCCGCTAACACTCGACCCCCCTAAAAAAAGACAGCACTGCCCTCATGTGCTGAGAGAACAACTTAGAACCCACCTTCAACTCTGTACTATTCCACTCGCAGCTAGCAACTCCATTTCTTCCTAGCCCAACTCAATCCAACCAGAACATTACGCTCCCCTTTTGCCTGGCCCTTAACTAGAGAACCAATGTCAAAATTAATACCAGCCCAAAACAAACATGCTCTCCTTTGGCCTGGCCCTTGAACTAAGAGGAACCAGTGTCAAAAAAAAATACTCAGTCCATCTCCAACATGCTCTCCTTTTGCCTGGCCCTTGAGCTAAGAGGAACCAGTGTCAAAACAATACTCAGTCCAAAACAAACATGCTCTCCTTTTGCCTGGCCCTTGAGCTAATAGGAACCAGTGTCAAAAAAAATACTCAGTCCACGTCTCCGAACCTCATGCCGGCAGACCAACCCTCTGAAAATGTACCAGTCCATCTTAGTGAGGCCCTGGACATTACAACCGTACTCTCAATCCCGCTCATGACAGCAACTCAATCCCGCTCATGACAGCAACCACTACTCAACGCACATCTCTGACCTAACCATCTCTCCAATCCCCTCTGCCCTACTCACAACTCCTCCAACTCACCCCCTACAACCTGCCTTTTCTCATTACCATGCACCCTAAACTGTAATCGGTCGGCTTCGTCTTGTCTCTCAGCTGGAGGGCTCGATCAACCTCTCTGAACTACTTACGTACCCCTATATTTCCCACTTGGACCTCACACTTCCTTGACTGCTGGACGTGTGCCTGACATTCACCCCTTGTTTCCTCCCTGAACCGTTGAATGTGTGCCTGAGACTCCCACTTGAACCTGTTTACCTGTGCTTGATAATCCCTCTTTAGGTCTCCGAACTCCTCTCTCAGCTGTACCAAGGTCCCGCGGCCGTCTCTCTTCCTCCTCATACACATCTCTATTGTCAAGCCTAACCAACTCAGTCCGGGCACAACGATGAGCATCAGTGCGAGTTCAATCCCTACCATTGCTAACCAACCCATGATGGCGTTCATTATCCCAACCACAGTACTATCAGTCACGACATTAAAAACTACGCTCTGCTTTCATTTGTAACCGGTCGGAATTTGCTGGACTTTAATTTCTCACTTGACTTGGGGTTTATTAAAATTTAATAGATGGTAAAGGCAGTGGAAGCGCCCCTTTGAGAAAAATCCCGAACCAGCACAAGAACACTTAAATCTACTACACAAAATGAACTGTCCGTGACCCGTGGAAGGATAGCGTCTGTGACTGGGATGAATGAGACACACTGTAAAATTTAGACACTTATATTCCCTCCAACACTACAAACACAATCAAATAATGGTACACCAATATGCGCACCTCTTAACTTAAACTTTAACCACTACTCTGGGGAATAAAAGTTATACATGACATAGAAATTATTAGAAACACAGGCAACAATAAATTTGAAGTATCAAGAAATGTTGCTCGCCCACATGAACAGGCCTCAAGGCTTTCACAAAATAATATCAGTCACTGAGGAATGGTAATAAAATATAAGAAATTAAATACTCTACAATGAATAGGCCTTAAGGGCTTTCAACAAAATAATAGCACCCCAACAGATGCACACTTCCTAACCTAACTTAACCACTACTCTGGGGAACAAGGTTATACTTGAGATCAGAATTATGAAGAACAATCAGATGCATTAAAAGAATCAATTCACAGTATCACTCTGGTTCCACTTAATGACACAAACATTCAAAAAACACTACTATCAAAATTATTTAAGAAATATTAAACTACACACGTCAAGATAATATCAGTGACACAATGATAAAAGTCTCAGTGTGTGACCATTAATATACTCAGATAGCCTCAGTGTACTCCCAGTGCGTCCATGGGCAGGAAGAGAGTGAGCCAATCAGACCTTGTGCAGTTGAGAGAAACTTTAGCTTCCCGTTAGCAAGAGGGTTTCACTAGCTGCTCGGGACATGTGGGGTTGTGCACCGGAGTGGTAAGAACTGATCACCCACTGCTGATGCTGGTCCCGTGTCGTGTTAGTTGTCGGGAGCACTCGTTCACTCAAGAGATCCTTTGCTACCCCGCTAAACAGTGACAGGCCTACACTGATCGGTCCAATGGCGACAATCGCCACCCTCAATCATCAACGGCAGTCAATCTCTCGCAGTCAACTCCGGTCAACTCCAGTCAACTCCAATCAACTCCAATCAACTCCAATCAACTCCAATCAACTCCAATCAAGTGGGTTCTGACGGAAACCCTGAAATGAACTCACTGTTAGCTCTAGTTTACTTTATCACTGCCCTATCTAACCCTGTCTGAGATCGAATGAGACTTACTTGTTATACTGCAATAGCGCAGCACAGGTGACTAGGCCACGTGACTATTTCTGATGGACGCGCGGAACGTCTTGTCTGTGTGAATGCTCTCCGGGACTGGGAGAGAACCCGCCTCGTGTCCTCTCAAGGCGTTAGCTTGGTCCTACGTGATATATTTACCGCCTAACTAATAACTCCTTGGGACACCCGTAACATTATTCAGACTGCTAAACGATCTATAATAATTTCAAATTTAATAATAGTCCCTTAACTTCATGAATCGCATCATTATTAATTCGGTAAATCACATTTAATATCATATAGGCCTAGTTCCGCAATCTCTCGCTACGAGCAGGCAGCTCTCCCTCCCCTCAGATAACCTTGAACGCTCAGTATCACTCATGGCGGGGCATTTGAAATTACTCTGAAATTTCTGGATATCACAATCGACCCCCCTAAAAAAAGACAGCACTGTCCTCATGTGCTGAGAAAACATGCATACGACCCCCCTAAAATTTTGTTCTAAGGACTGCACCTCACCCCTTTAACGTGCTAAATGCAGCATTTGTCTTCTCTTCTCTCCTTTTCTCTCCTGCTAACATATATATATATATATATATATATATATATATATATATATATATATATATATATATATATATATATATATATATATATATATATATATATATATATATATATATATATAT
>NW_024739422.1:0-33114 GCF_018991925.1 Homarus americanus
CCCTCCACCCCGGTTCACAACTGTAGGGGTGCCCGGCCTTCACACCCGATTCATGTCACTGAAGGAGTGCGGCCCTCACACGGGCCATGTATTGAAGGGTGCCTGGCCCTCACACCCCAGGTCATGGTGCTGAAGGGGTGCCCGGCTTTCACACCCTATTCATGGCACTGAAGGGTGCCCGGCCCTCCACCCGGGTCATGTCACTAAAGGGATGCCGGCCCCTTACACGGGTCAAGGGTTGAAGCGGTACCAGCCCTAACACTCTGGGTCATGGTGATGAAGGGTGCCCGGCCCTCACACCCCGATTCATTTCACTGAAGGGTGTCCGGCCCTCACCCCGATTCATTTCACTGAAGGGTGCCCGGCCCTCACCTCCGGGTCATGGTGCTGAGGTGCCCAGCCCTCACACCCCGGGTCATGTCACTAAAGGGGTGCCCGGCCCTCACCCCAGGTCATGTCACTAAAGGGGTGCACGGCCCTCACACCCCGGGTCATGGGGTTGAAGTGGTTCGCGGCTCTTACACCACAGGTCATGGTGCTGATGGGGTGCCCCCCCACCCCGATTCATGGCGCTGAAGGGTGCCGGACCCTGACACCCCGGGTCATGTGAAGGGGTGCCTGGCCCTCACACCCAGTTCGCAGCACTGTGGGGTGCCGGCCTCCCACCCCAGTTCATGACACTGAAGGGGTGCAGCCTCACACTCCGGGTCATGGTGCTGGAGGGTGATGCCCACACCCCAGGTCATGGTGCTAAAGGGTGCCAGCCTCACACCCCCAGTCATGGGGTTGAAGCGGTTCCAGCCCTCACACCCAGGTCATTGTGCTGGAGGGTGCCCGGCCCTCACACCCGGGTCATGTCACTGAAAGGGTGCCCGACCCTCACCCCAGGTCATGTCACTGAAGGGTGCCAGGCCTCACACCCCGGGTCATGGCTGAAGGGTGCCTGGCCCTCACACCCAGGTCATGGTGCTGAAGGGGTGCCCTTTCACACCCCGATTCATGGCACTGAAGGGTGCCAGCCCTCACACCCAGGTTATGTCACTAAAGGATGCCGGCCCTCACACCAGTGCATGGGGTTGAAGCGGTTCCGCCATCACACCCGGGTCATGGTGCTGATGGGGTGCCGCCCTCACGCCCGATTCTTGGCACTGAAATCAGGCCGGCCCTAGCACTATGGTCATGGTGCTGAAGGTGTCAGCCTCACACCCCGATTCATTTCACTGAAGGTGCCGCCCTCACACCTCGGGTCATGTGAAGGTGCCCGGCCTCACACCCCGGTTCACCAGCACTGTAGAGGTTCAGCCCTCACCCCGGTTCATGACACTGAAGGATGCCAGCCCTCACACCCCGGGTCATGGCACTAAAGGGTGCACAGCCCTCACACCCCGGGTCATGGACCTAAGGGGTTACCGGCCTCACACCACGGGTCATGGGGTTGAAGCGGTACGGCCTCACACCCAGGTCATGTCACTGAAGGGTGCCAGCCCTCACACCCAGGTCATGGCAGAAGGGGTGCCTGGCCCTCACACCCCGGGTCATTGTGCTGATGGGGTGCCGGGCCTCACACCGTTCCATATCACTGAAAGGGTGCCCGACCCTCAAACCCCGGGTCATGTGAAGGGGTGCCCGGCCCTCACACCCAGTTCGCAGCACTGAGGTGCCAGCCCCTCACCCCAGTTCATGACGCTGAAGGATGCCCGGCCCTCACCCCGGGTCAAGGCACTGAGGGTTCACGGCCTCTCACCCCGGGTCATGGACCTAAGGGGTGCACTGCCCTCACCACAGGTCATGGGGTTGAAGCGGTTCCGGCCCTCACACCCGGGTCATTGTGCTGGGTGCAACCTCCACCCCGGGTCATGTCACTGAAGGGGTGCCTGGCCCTCCCGGGTCATGGGGTTGAAGCGGTTCCCAGCCCTCACACCACGGTCATGGATGCTGGAGGGTGCCCGGCCCTCACACCCCAGATGTCACTGAAGTGCCAGCCCTCACACCCAGGGCATTGGGTTGAAGCGGTTTCCAGCCATCACGGTCATGGTGCTGATGGGGTGCCCGGCCCTCCAACCGATTCTTGGCACTGAAATCGAGCCCGGCCCTAACACTCTGGGTCATGGTGCTGAAGGGGTGCCCGGCCCTCCTCGATTCATTTCACTGAAGGGGTGCCCGACCCTCACAACAGGTCATGTGAAGGGTGCCAGCCCTCACACCCAGTTCGCAGCCCTGTAGGGTGCCCGGCCCTACAGCCCGTTTCATGGCACTGAAAGTGCCAGGCCCTCACCCCCGGTTCATGACAATGAAGGGGTGCAGCCCTACCCCGGGTCATGGAACTGAAGGGTGGCAGCCCTCCTCCCGGGTCATGCTGCTGATGGGGTGCTCGGCCCTCACCCCAGGTCATGGCACTGAAAAGGTGCCGCCCTCCACCCCATGTCATGTGAAGGGGTGACCGGCCCTCACACTCCAGTTCATAGCTCTGTAAGGTGCCCGGCCTCATACCCCGTTTCCTTGGCACTAAAGGGGTGCCCGGCACTCACCCGGCTCATGGCACTGAAGGGGTGCCAGCACTCACCACCCGGCTCATGGCACTGAAAGGTGCAGCCCTCACACCCCAGGTTATGTCACTAAAGGATGCAGCCCTCACACCCAGGGCAGCATGGGGTTGAAGCGGTTCGGCCATCACACCCCGGGTCATGGTGCTGATGGGTGCCCGGCCTCACCCCGATTCTTGGCACTGAAATCAGGCCCGGCCCTCTGGCCGATTCTTGGCACTGTCAGGCAGCCTACACTATGGGTCATGGTGCTGGTGCCCAGGCCTCACACCTGATTCATTTCACTGAAGGTGCCCGACCCTCACACCCCGTGTCATGTGAAGGGGTGCCCTGCCCTCACACCCCGGTTTGCAGCACTGTAGGGTGCCCGCCCCTCACCCCGTTCATGGCACTGAAGGGTGCCCGGCCTCACAACCCGGATCATGAAACTGAAGGGATGCCCGCCTCACCCGGGTCATGGCACTGAAGGGGTGCACAGCCTCCACCCCGGGTCAAGGACCTAAGGGGTGCCAGCCCTCACACCACAGGTCATGGGGTTGAAGCGGTTCCCGGCCCTCACACCCCGGGTCATGGTGATGGAGGTTCCGGCCTCACCCCGGGTCATGTCACTAAAGGGTGCCCCCCCTCACACCCAGATCATGTCACTGGAGGGTGCCCTACCCTCCACCTGATTCTTGCACTGAAATCAGGCAGCCCTAACACTCTGGGTCATGGTGCTGAAGGGTGCCCAGCCCTCACTGATTCATTTCACTGAAGGGTGCCTGACCCTCACACCCGGGTCATGTGAAGGGTGCCCGCCCTCACACGGTTTGCAGCACTGTAGGGTGCCCGGCCATCACATCCGTTTTCGCCTTTGAAAGGGTGCCCGGCCTCCACCTCCGGGTCATGGGCACTGAGGAGTGCCCGGCCCTCACCCTGGTCATGAAGTTGAATCGGTTCCCGGCCTCACACCCCGGTCATGGTGCTGGAGGGTGCAGCCCTCACACGGGTCATGTCACTGAAGGGGTGCCCGGCCCACACCCCGGTCATGTCACTGAAGGTGCCGAACTCACACCCAGGTCATGGCACTGAAGGGTGCCTGGCCTCACACCCAGGTCATGGTGCTGAAGGGGTGCCCGGCCCTCACCCCGATTCATGGCACTGAAAGTGCCCGCCCTCACACCCCGGGTCATGGTGGCTGGGGTTCCCCGGCCTCCACCCCGGTCATGGGGTTGAAGCGGTTCCCGCCATCACACCCGGGTCATGGTGCTCATGGGTGCCCGCCCACACACCCCGATTCTGGCACTGAAACAGCCCGGCCCTAACACTCTGGGTCATGATGAAGGGTGCCTGGCCCTCACACCCCTGATTCATTTCACTGAAGGGGTGCCTGACTCACACCCCAGATCATGTCACTGAGGGGTGCCCGACCTCACCCCTGATTCTTGGCACTGGAATCGAGCCCGGCCCTAACACTCTGGGTCATGCTGAAGGGGTGCAGGCCTCACACCCTGATTCATTTCACTGAAGGTGCCTGACCCTCACACCCTGGGTCATGTGAGGTGCCCGGCCCTCACACCACGGTTTGCAGCACCAGGGTGCCCGGCCATCACATCCTGCTTCATGGCACTGAAAGGGTGCCTGCCTCACAGCCCGGGTCATGGTGGCTGACGGGTTCCGGCCCCTCACACCCTCGTCATGGGGTTGAAGCGGTTCCGGCCATCACACCCCTGGTCATAGGTGATGGGGTGCCCGGCCCTCACACCCTGATTCTGGCACTGAAATCGAGCCCGGCCCTAGCACTATGGGTCATGGTGCTGAAGGGTGCCCGGCCTCACACCTCGATTCATTTCATTGAAGGGGTGCCTGGCCTCACACCCTGTCATGAAGGGGTGCCCGCCCACACACCGGTTTGCAGCACTAGGTGCCTGGCCTCACACCCTGCTTCATGGCACTGAAAGGTGCCCGGCCTCACACCTGGTTCATGACACTGAAGGTGCCCGGCCTCACACCCTGGGTCATGGCACTGAAGAGGTGCCCGCCCTCACCACGGGTCATGAAGTTGAATCGTTCCCGGCTCACACCCGGCATGGTGCTGAGGGGTGCCCGGCCCTCACACCCGGGTCATGTCATTGAAGGGGTGCCTGGCCCTCACACCCCAGGTCGTCACTGAAGGGGTGCCTCGGCCCTCACACCCCGATTCATTTCACTGAAGGGGTGCCTGACCACACCCCAGGTCATGTCACTGAGGGGTGCCCGACCTCACACCCTGACTTGGTACTGAAATCGAGCCCGGCCCTAACACTCTGGGTCATGGTGCTGAAGGGTGCCGCCCTCACACCCCGATTCATTTCACTGAAGGGGTGCCTGACTACACCCCGGGTCATGTGAAGGGGTGCCCGGCCTCACCCCGGTTCCTGCACACTGTAGTGCCTGGCCTCACACCCTGCTTCATGGCACTGAAAGGGTGCCTGGCCTCACACCCCGGTTCATGACACTGAAGCCTGGCCTCACACCCCGGGTCATGGCACTGAAGGGGTGCCTGGCCTCACACCCCAGGTCATGTCACTGGAGGTGCCTGACCTCACACCCTGATTCTGGCACTGAAACGAGCCCGCCCTAACACTCTGGGTCATAGGTGAAGGTGCTCGCCTCACACCCCGATTCATTTCACTGAAGGTGTCTGACCTCACACCCCGGGTCATGTGGGAGCCCGGCCCTCACACCCCGGTTTGCAGCACTGTAGGTGTGCCCGGCCCACACCTGGTTCATGACACTGAAGGGTGTCCGCCTCACACCCCGGTTCATGGCACTGAAGAGGTGCCTGGCCTCACACCACGGGTCATGGGGTTAGCAGCCCGGCCCTCACACCCCGGGTCATGGTGCTGAGGTGCCTGGCCTCACACCCCGGTCATGTCACTGAAGGTGCCCGGCCCCACACCCCAGGTCATGTCACTGAAGGTGCCCGGAACTCACACCCTGGTCATGGCACTGAAGGGGTGCCTGGCCCTCACACCCCGGGTCATGGTGCTGAAGGTGCCCGGCTTACACCCCTGATTCATGGCACTTGAAAGGGTGCCTGCCTCACACCCCGGGCAGGCTGAGGGGTTCCTGGCCCTCACGACCGATTCATTTCACTGAAGGTGCCTGACCTCACACCCCAGGTCATGTCACTGGAGGGTGCCCGACCTCACACCCTGATTCTTGGTACTGAAATCGAGCCCGGCCCCACACTCTGGGTCATGGTGCTGAAGGGGTGCCCGGCCCTCACACCCGATTCATTTCACTGAAGGGGTGCCTGACCCTCACCCCCCGGTCATGTGAAGGCCGGCCCTCACACCCGGTTCGCAACACTGTAGGGGTGCCTGCCCTCACACCCCGGGTCATGTCATTGAAGGGGTGCCCGGCCCTCACACCCCAGGTCATGTCACTGAAGGGGTGCCCGGCCCTCACACCCCGGGTCATGGCACTAAAGGGGTGCCTGACCCTCACACCCCGGGTCATGGTGCTGAATGGGTGCCCAGCTTTCACACCCCGATTCATGGCACTGAAAGGATGCCTGGCCCTCACACCCCGGGTTATGTCACTAAAGGGATGCCCGGCCCTCACACCCCGGGGCATGGTGCTGAAGCGGTGCCCGGCTTTCACACCCCGATTCATGTCACTGAAAGGGTGCCCGGCCTTCACACTCCGGGTCATGGTGGCTGAGGGGTGTCCGGCCCTCACACCCCGGGTCATGGGGTTGAAGCGGTTCCCGGCCATCACACCCCGGGTCATGGTGCTGATGGGGTGCCCGGCCCTCACACCCCAATTCTTGGCACTGAAATCGAGCCTGGCCCTAGCACTATGGGTCATGGTGCTGAAGGGGTGCCCGGGCCTCACACCTCGATTCATTTCATTGAAGGGGTGCCTGGCCCTCACACCCCGGGTCATGTGAAGGGGTGTCCGGCCCTCACACACCGGTTTGCAGCACTGTAGGGGTGCCCGGCCCTCCCGTTTCATGGCACTGAAAGGGTGCCCGGCCCTCACACTCCGGTTCATGACACTGAAGGGGTGCCCGGCCCTCACACCCCGGGTCATGGCACTGAAGAGGTGCCCGGCCCTCACACCACGGATCATGGGGTTGAAGCGGTTCCCGGCCCTCACACCCTGGGTCATGGTGCTGGAGGGGTGCCCGGCCCTCACACCCCGGGTCATGTCACTGAAGGGGTGCCCGGCCCTCACACCCCAGGTCATGTCACTAAAGGGGTGCCCGGAACTCACACCCCAGGTCATACCAGTGTGCCATTCACATCTGGGTCATGGGAAAAGGAGGGGTGCCCGGCTTTCACACCCCGATTCAGGACACTGAAAGGGTGCCCGGCCCTCACACCCCGGGTCATGGTGGCTGAGGGGTTCCCGGCCCCCACACCCCGGGTCATGGGGTTGAAGCGGTTCCCGGCCATCACACCCCGGGTCATGGTGCTCATAGGGTGCCCGGCCCTCACACCCCGATTCTTGGCACTGAAATCGAGCCCGGCCCTAACACTCTGGGTCATGGTGCTGAAGGGGTGCCCGGCCCTCACACCCCGATTCATTTCACTGAAGGGGTGCCTGACCCTCACACCCCAGATCATGTCACTGGAGGGGTGCCCGACCCTCACACCCTGATTCTTGGCACTGAAATCGAGCCCGGCCCTAACACTCTGGGTCATGGTGCTGAAGGGGTGCCAGGCCCTCACACCCCGATTCATTTCACTGAAGGGGTGCCTGACCCTCACACCCCGGGTCATGTGAAGGGGTGCCCGGCCCTCACACCACGGTTTGCAGCACTGTAGGGGTGCCCGGCCATCACATCCCGTTTCATGGCACTGAAAGGGTGCCCGGCCCTCACAGCCCGGGTCATGGTGGCTGACGGGTTCCCGGCCCTCACACCCCGGGTCATGTCACTGAGGGGTGCCTGACCTCACACCCCTGATTCTTGGCACTGAAATCGAGCCCGCCCTAACACTCTGGGTCATGGTGTGAAGGGGTGCTCGGCCTCACACCCATTCATTTCACTGAAGGGGTGCCTGACCCTACACTGGTCATGTGAAGGGGTGCCCGGCCCTCACACCCCGGTTTGCAGACTAGTGCCAGGCCATCACATCCTGCTTCATGGCACTGAAAGGGTGCCCGCCCTCACACCCCAGGTCATGGGCTGACGGGTTCCCGGCCCACACCCCGGGTCATGGGATGAAGCGGTTCCTGGCCCTCACACACCGGTGCCAGCACAGTAGGAGTGCCTGGCCTCACACCGTGGCACTGAAAGCCCAACCTCACACTCCGGTTCATGACACTGAAGGTGTCCGGCCTCACACCCAGGTTCATGGCACTGAAGAGGTGCCCGCCTCACACACCACGGGTCATGGGGTGGACTCCTGGCCCTCACACCCGGGTCATGGTGCTGGAGGGTGCCCGGCCCTCACACCCCAGGTCATGTCACTGAAGGTGCCTGAACTCACACCCCGGGTCATGGCACTGAGGGTGCCTGCCTCACACCCCTGGTCATGGTGCTGGGTGCCTGGCCACACCCTGATTCCACTGAAAGGCCCGGCCTCACACCCCTGGGTCATGGTGGCTGAGGGGTTCCTGGCCCCTCATACCCCGGGTCATGGGGGTTGCCCCATCACACCCCGGTCATGGTGCCTGCGGGGTGCCTGCCCTCACACCCTGATTCATTTCACTGAAGGGGTGCCTGACCCTCACACCCCAGGTCATGTCACTGGAGGGTGCCTGACCTCACACCCTGATTCTGGTACTGAAATCGAGCCCGGCCCTAACACTCTGGGTCAAGGGTGCCCGGCCCTCACACCCCGATTCATTTCACTGGGGTGCCTGACCCTACCACCCCCGGTCATGTGAAGGGTGCCTGGCCCTCACACCCCTGTTCTGCAACACTGTAGTGCCCGGCCCTCACACCTGTTTCATGGCACTGAAAGGTGCCTGGCCCTCACACCCCCGGTTCATGACACTGAAGGTGCCTGGCCTCACACCCCGGGTCATGGCACTGAAGGGGTGCCCAGCCTCACACCACGGGTCATGGGGTTAGCGGTTCATGGCCTCACACCCGGGGTCGTTGTTGCAGCCTCACACCCCGGGTCATGTCACTGAAGGGGTGCCTGGCCTCACACCCTGGGTCATGGCACTGAAGGTGCCTGGTCACACCCCGGGTCATGGCACTGAAGGGTGCCTGGCCTCACACCACGAGGTCATGGTGTTAAAGGTGCCCGGCCACACCCCTGGATTCATGGCAGAAAGGTGCCCGGCCTCACACCCCGATTCATGGCAATGAAAGGGGTGCCTGGTCATCACACCCGGGTCATGGTGCTCTGGGGGTGCCCGGCCCTCACACCCGATTCTTTGCACTGAAATCGAGCCCGGCCCTAACACTGGGTCATGGTGCTGAAGGTGCCCGGCCCTCACACCCCGATTCATTTCACTGAAGGGGTGCCTGACCTCAACCCCAGGTCATGTCACTGGAGGCAACCTCACACCCTGATTCTTGGTACTGAAATCGAGCCCGGCCCTAACACTCTGGGTCATGGTGCTGAAGGGGTGCCCGGCCTCACACCCCGATCCATTTTACTGGGAGCCTGACCACACCCCTGGCAGTGCCAGCCCTCACACCCCTGCCTGCAACACTGAGGTGCCTGGCCTCACACTTACTTCTATGGTGCCGGCCCTCACACCTTGGTTATGACACTGAAGGGGTGCCCGGCCCTCACACCCAGGGCAACACTGAAGGGGTGCCCAGCCTCACACCCCGGGTCATGGTGGCTGAGGGTTCCCGGCCTCACACCCGGGTCATGGGGTTGAAGGGTTCCGGCCATCACACCCCGGGTCATGGTGCCTGAGGGTGCCCGGCCTCACACCCCTGATTTGGCACTGAAATCGAGCCCGGCCCTAACACTTGGGTCATAGTAGAAGGTGCCTGCCTCACACCCCGATTCATTTCACTGAAGGGGTGCCTGACCACACCCCAGGTCATGTCACTGGAGGGGTGCCTGACCCTCACCCCAATTCTTGGTACTGAAATCGAGCCCGGCCCTAACACTCTGGGTCATGGTGCTGAAGGGTGCCCGGCCCTCACACCCGATTCATTTCACTGAAGGGGTGCCTGACCACACCCCCGGTCATGTGAAGGTGCCCGCCTCACACCCCGGCCTGCAACACTGTAGGTGCCTGGCCCTCACACCCTGTTTCATAGCACTGGAAGCCTGGCCCTCACACCCCGGTTCATGACACTGAAGGGGTGCCCGGCTCACACCCCGGGTCATGGCACTGAAGGGGTGCCCAGCCTCACACCACAATGGGGCTGTGTGCCCATGGCCCTCACACCCTGGGTCAAGGCTGGAGGTGCCCGCCTCACACCCCGGGTCATGTCACTGAAGGTGCCCGGCCCACACCGGATCATGGCACTGAAGCTGGGCCTCACACCCCTGGGTCATGGGCTGAGGGGTGCCCGGCTTTCACACCCCGATTCATGGCAGTGAAAGGATGCCTGGCCCTCACACCCCGGGTCATGGGACCGAAGGTACGATTCACACCCCGGGTCATGGGACCTAAAGGTGCCCGGCCCTCACACCACGGGCCATGGGGCTGAAGGGTTCCCGGCCCTCACACCCCTGTCATGGTGCTGAGGGGTGCCCGGCCCTCACTTCCCGGGTCATATCACTGAAGGGGTGCCTGGTCTCACACCCCAGGTCATGTCACTGGAGGGGTGCCCGGCCTCACACCCCTGGTTTGCAGCACTAGGGTGCCTGGCCATCACACCCTGCTCATGGCACTGAAAGGGTGCCCGGCCCTCACACTCCGGGTTCATGACACTGAAGGTGCCCGGCCTCACACCCCAGGTCATGTCACTGAAGGGGTGCCCGGCCCTCACACCCTGGGCATGGGGTTGAAGCTGTTCCCGGCCATCAGACCCCGGTCATGGGATTTAAGGGTTCCGGTCCACACCACGGGTCATGGAGCTGAAGGGTGCCCGCCCTCACACCCCTGATTCTCACTGAAATGTCGCCCTAACACTCTGGGTCATGGTGCTGAAGGGGTACCCGGCCCTCACACCCCTGAATCATTTAACTGAAGGTGCCTGACCTCACACAACGGTCATGTGAAGGGGTGCCCGGCCCTCACACCCCTGTTCGCAGCTCTGTAGTGCCTGGCCCTCACACCCCGTTTCATGGCACTGAAAGGGTGCCCGGCCTCACACCTGGGTCATGGTGCTGAAGGGTGCCCGGCTTACACCCCGATTCATGGCACTGAAAGGGTGCCTGGCTCACCCCGGGTCATGGTGGCTGAGGGGTTCCCGGCCATAACACCCCTGGGGTCATTGGCTGAAGCTGCCATCACACCCCGGGTCATGGTGCTCATGGGTGCCCGTCACACCCGATTCTGGGACTGAAATCGAGCCCGCCCTAACACTCTGGGTCATGGTGCTGAAGGGTGCCTGGCCTCACACCGGATTCATTTCACTGAAGGTGCCTGACCACACCCCAGGTCATGTCACTGGAGGGGTTCCCGGCCTCACACCCCGGATTCATGGCACTGAAAGGGTGCCCGGCCTCAAACCCCGGTCATGGGGAGGGGTGCCCGTCCCTCACACCCCAGGTCAGGGTCACTGCCTCACACCCCGGGCAGTGCTGGCCCCACACCCCGGGTCATGGTGCTGATGGGGTTCCCGGCCCTTCACCCCGGGTCATGGTGCTGGAGGGTGCCCGGCCCACACCCCAGTGTCATGTCATTGAAAGGGTGCCCGGCCTCACCCCGGGGTCATGTCACTGAAGGCACCCAGCTGTCACACTCTGGATCATGGCACTGAGGTGCTCTAGCCTCACACCCCGGTCATGGTGCTGATGGGGTGCCTGGCCTCATACCTCGGGTCATGGTGCTGAGGGTGCCCGGCTCACACCGCGATTCATGGCACTGAAATCGAGCCCGGCCCTCATACCCCGGTCATGGCATGGTGCCCGCCCTCACACTGTGTCATGTGAAGGTGCCTGACCTCACACCCGGTTCATAGTTCTATTAGTGCCCTGCCCTCACACCCTGTTTCATGGCACTAGAGGTGCCCGGCACTCACACCCCGGCTCATGGCACTGAAGGGGTGCCCGACCTAAAGCCCTGGGTCATGTCACTGAAGAGGTGCCCGCCTCACACCCGTGGTCATGGTGCTGAAGGTGCCCGCCCTCAAACCCCGGGGTCATGTCCAGCAAGGCCCGGCCTCACACCCGGTTCATGGCACTGAAGGTGCCCGGCCGTCACACCCGGGTTCATGACAGGACCCGGCCCACACCTGGGTCTTGGTGCTGAGGTTCTGGCCCTCACACCCCGGGTCATGTTACTAGAGGGTGCCCGGCCTCACACCCCGTCATGTCACTTAAGGTGCACGGCCTCACACCCAGGTCAGGACTTAAGGTGCCTGCACTCACACCCTGGGTCATGGGATTTAAGGGTTCCCGGTCTCACACTGGGTCATGGACTGTGGTACCCGGCCATCACACCTCGATTCATGGCACTGAAAAATGCCCGGCCTCACCCCGGGTCATGTCACTGAAGGGGTGCACGGCCTCACACCCCGGTCTGAGCTGAAGGGGTCATCACACCCCTGATTCATGGCACGAGGTGCCCCACACCCAGGCCAGTGCCTGACCTCACACCCCAGTTCATAACTTTGGTGTGCCTGGCCCACACCCCGTTTCACATGGCACTAAAGGGGTTCCCGGCCCTCACACCCGGCTCATGGCACTGAAGGGGTGCCCTGCCCTAAAAGCCCTGAGTCATGTCACTGAAGAGGTGCCCGGCCTCACACCCCTGGGTCATGGCACTGAAGGGTGCCCGCCGTCACACCCCTGGCTGAAGGTATGCTGACCTCACACCCTGGTCATAGAGCTAAACGAGTGCCCGGCCCTCACCCCGGGTCAGCTGAAGGGGTGGCCAGCCTCACACACCTGGTCATGACACTGAAGGAGTGACCAGCCCTCACACCCCGGGTCATGGCACTGAAAGGGTTCCCTGGCCTCACACCCGGTCATGGCACTGAAGGTGCCCAGCCTCACACCACGGGTCATGGGGTTGAAGCGTCCATGGCCCTCACAACCTGGGGTGCCGCCCTCACACCCCGGGTCATGTCACTGAAGGTGCCTGGCCCACACCCCGGGTCATGGCACTGAAGGGGTGCCCGGCCACACCCGGGTCATGGCACTGAAGGTGCCTGGCCCTACACCACAGGAGTCATAGGTTAGTGCCTGGCTTCCACCCCGATTCATGGCAGGAAGAGTGCCCGGCCTCACACCCCGATTCATGGCAATGAAAGGGTGCCCGTCATCACACCCGGGTCATGGGCTCATGGGTGCCCGGCCCACACCCCGATTCTTGGCACTGAGCCCGGCCCTAACACTCTGGGTCATGGTGCAAGGGGTGCCCGGCCTCACACCCCTGATTCATTTCACTGAAGGTGCCTGACCACACCCCAGGTCATGTCACTGAGGGGTGCCCGACCTCACACCCTGATTCTGGTACTGAAATCGAGCCCGCCCTAACACTCTGGGTCATGGTGCTGAAGGGGTGCCCGGCCTCACACCCCGATTCATTTCACTGAAGGGGTGCCCGACCCCACACCCCGGTCATGTGAGGGTGCCTGGCCTCACACCCCGGTCTGCAACACTGTAGGGTGCCTGCCTCACACCCGGATTCATTTCACTGAAGGGGTGCCTGACCACACCCTCGGTCATGTGAGGTGCCCGGCCTCACACCCCGGTTCGCAACACTGTAGTGCCTGGCCTCACACCCCATTTCATGGCACTGAAAGGGTGCCCGGCCTCACACCCCGGTTTATGACACTGAAGGGGTGCCTGGCCTCACACCCCGGTCATGGCACTGAAGGGGGCCCAGCCTCACACCCCGGGTCATGGTGGCTGAGGGGTTCCCGGCCCTCACACCCCGGGGTCATGGGGTTGAAGCGGTTCCGGCCATCACACCCCGGGTCATGGTGCTGCAGGGGTGCCCGGCCTCACACCCCGATTCTGGCACTGAAATCGAGCCCGCCCTAACACTCTGGGTCATGGGCAAGGAGGTGCCCGGCCCTCACACCCCGATTCATTTCACTGAAGGGTGCCTGACCTCACACCCCAGGTCATGTCACTGGAGGGTGCCCACCTCACACCCTAATTCTTGGTACTGAAATCGAGCCCGGCCCTAACACTCTGGGTCATGGTGCTGAAGGGTGCCCGGCCCTCACACCCCGATTCATTTCACTGAAGGGGTGCCCGACCTCACACCCCCGGTCATGTGAAGGGGTGCCCGGCCCTCACACCCCGGTCTGCAACACTGTAGGGGTGCCCGGCCTCACACCCCGTTTCATGGCACTGAAAGGGTGCCTGGCCCTCCACCCCGGTTCATGACACTGAAGGTGCCCGGCCTCACACCCCGGGTCATGGCACTGGGGGTGCCCAGCCTCACACCACGGGTCATGGGGTGAAGCGGTCACGGCCCTCACACCTGGGTCAAGGTTGGAGGGGTGCCCGCCTCACACCCCGGGTCATGTCACTGAAGGGGTGCCCGGCCCTCACACCCCGGATCATGGCACTGAAGGGGTGCCTGGCCCTCACACCCCGGGTCATGGTGGCTGAGGGTGCCCGGCTTTCACACCCCGATTCATGGCAGTGAAAGGATGCCCGCCTCACACCCCGGTCATGGGACCGAAGGTGCACGGATCTCACACCCTGGGTCATGGACCTAAAGGGGTGCCCACACCACGGGCCATGGGGTTGAAGGGTTCCCGGCCCCCCACCCGGGTCATGGTGCTGGAGGTGCCCGGCCCTCACTTCCGGGTCATATCACTGAAGGGGTGCCTGGTCCTCACACCCCAGGTCATGTCACTGGAGGTGCCCGGCCCTCACACCCCGGTTTGCAGCACTGTAGGGGTGCCCGGCCATCACACCCCGTTCATGGCACTGAAAGGGTGCCCGGCCTCACACCAGTCATGACACTGGGGTGCCCGGCCCCACACCCCAGGTCATGTCACTGAAGGGGTGCCCGGCCCTCACACCCTGGGGCATGGGGTTGAAGCCGCCCGGCCATCAGACCCCGGGTCATGGTGCTGATGGGGTGCCCGGCCTCACACCCGGATTCTGCACTGAAATCGTGCCCGGCCCTAACACTCTGGGTCATGGTGCTGAAGGGGTACCCGGCCTCACACCCCGAATCATTTAACTGAAGGGGTGCCCGACCCTCACACAACGGGTCATGTGAAGGGTTCCAGCCCTCACACCCCGGTTCGCAGCTCTGTAAGGTGCCGGCCTCAACCCGTTCCATGGCACTGAAAGGTGCCCGGCCCTCACACCCGGGTCATGGTGCTGAAGGGGTGCCCGGCTCACACCCGATTCATGGCACTGAAAGGGTGCCCGGCCTCTCAGGGTCATGGTGGCTGAGGGTTCCCGGCCATAACACCCAGGTCATTGGGTTGAAGCGGTTCCCGGCCATCACACCCCGGGTCATGGTGCTCATGGGGTGCCCGGCCCTCACACCCCGATTCTTGGCACTGAAATCGAGCCCGGCCTAACACTCTGGGTCATGGTGCTGAAGGGGTGCCCGGGCCTCACACCCGGATTCATTTCACTGAAGGGGTGCCTGACCCTCACACCCCAGGTCATGTCACTGGAGGGTTCCCGGCCCTCACACCCCGATTCATGGCACTGAAGGGTGCGGGCCTCAAACCGGGTCATGGTGTAGGAGGGTGCCCGTCCCTCACACCCCAGGTCAGGTCACTAAAGGGGTGCCCGGCCCCTCACACCCCGGGTCATGGGGTTGAAGCGGTTCCCGGCCCTCACACCCCGGTCATGGTGCTGATGGGGTTCCCGGCCCTTTCACCCGGGTCATGGTGCTGGAGGGTTGCCCGGCCCTCACATGTCATGTCATTGAAAGGGTGCCCGGCCTCACACCCCGTGTCATGTCACTGAAGGGCACCCAGCTGTCACACTCTGGATCATGGCACTGAAGGGGTGCCTAGCCCTCACACCCCGGGTCATGGTGCTGATGGGGTGCCCGGCCCTCATACCCGGGTCATGGTGCTGGAGGGTGCCCGCCCTCACACCGCGATTCATGGCACTGAAATCAGGCCAGCCCTCATACCCCGGGTCATGGCATTGAAAGGTGCCCGGCCCTCACACCCCGTGTCATGTGAAGGGGTGCCCGACCCTCACTCGGTTCATAGCTCTATTGGGTGCCCTGCCCTCACACCCCGTTCATGGCACTAAAGGTGCCCGGCACTCACACCCGGCTCATGGCACTGAAGGTGCCCGGACCTAAAGCCCCGGGTCATGTCACTGAAGAGGTGCCCGGGCCTCACACCCCGTGTCATGGTGCTGAAGGGTGCCCGGCCCTCAAACCCCGGTCATGTCACAAAGGGGTTCCCGCCCTCACACCCCGGTTCATGGCACTGAAGGGGTGCCCGGCCGTCACACCGGCACACCCGGGTTCATGACAGGAAGGGACCCCGCTCACACTCCGGGTCTTGGTGTTGGCGGGTTCCCGGCCCTCACACCCGGGTCATGTCATCACTAGAGGGTGCCCGGCCCTCACACCCCGGGTCATGCTCACTTAAGGGTGCACGGCCTCACACCCAGGTCATGGACCTTAAGGGGTGCTCCTCGGCACTCACCCCGGGTCATGGGATTTAAGCGGTTCCCGTCCTCACACCACGGGTCATGGAGCTGAAGGGGCACCCGGCCATCACACCCCGATTCATGGCACTGAAAATGTGCCTGGCCTTCACACCCCGGGTCATGTCACTGAAGGTGCACGGCTCCTCACACCCCGGTCATGGAGCTGAAGGGGTGCCCGTCATCACACCCCGATTCATGGCACTGAAAGGGTGCCCGCCCTCACACCCGGGTCATGGCACTGAATAGGTGCCTGACCACACCTCCCCAGTTCATAACTCTGTCGTGGTGCTCCGGCCTCACACCCTGCCTTCATGGCACTAAAGGGGTTCCCGGCCCTCACACCCCGTGCTCATGGCACTGAAGGGGTGCCCTGCCCTAAAGCCCCGAGTCATGTCACTGAAGAGGTGCCCGGCCTCACACCCCGGGTCATGGCACTGAAGCGGTGCCCGCCGTCACACCCCCGGCCAAGGCACTGAAGGTATGCCGGGACCTCACACCCCTGGTCATAGAGCTAAAACGAGTGCCCGCCTCACCCCTCCGGGTCATGGGCTGGAAGGGGTGGCCAGCCCTCACACACCTGGTCATGACACTGAAAGCGAGTGACCAGTTCCTCACACCCCGGGTCATGGCACTGAAAGGGTTCCTGGCCCTACACCCCGGGTCATGGTGCTGAGGGTGCCCGTCCACCCCGGCCGCGGACTCCAGCGGGGTGCCCGGCCTCACACCACGGGTCATGGGGTTGAAGCGGTTCCCGCCCTCACACCTCGGTCATGGTGCTGAGGGGTGCCTGGCCCTCACACCCCGGTCATGTCACTGAAGGGGTGCCTGGCCCTCACACCCTAGGTCATGCCACCACTGAGGGGTGCCTGACCTCACCCCTCTGATCCTTGGCACTGAAATCGGTGCCCGCCCTAACTCTGGGTCATGAGTTGAAGGGGTGCACGCCCTCACACCCCTATTCCTATTTCTACTCGGAAGGGGTGCCTCACCTCTACACCCCGGGTCATGTGAAGGGGTGCCCGCCCTCACACCCCGGTTTGCAGCACTGTAGTGCCTGGCCATTCACACCCGGTCATGTCACTGGAAAGGGTGCCCGCCTCACAGCCCAGGTCATGTCACTGGAAAGAGTGCCCGGCCTCACACCCCAAGTCATGGTGCTGAAGGGGTGCCCGGCTTCACCCCGATTCATGGCACTGAAAGGGTGCTCCGCCCTTACACCCAGGGTTATGTCACAAAAGGGATGCCCGGCCCTCACACCCCGAGGCATGGGGTTAAAGCGGTTCGGCCATCACACCCCGGGTCATAGTGCTGATGGGGTGCCCGGCCTCACACCCCGATTCTGGCACTGATATCGATCCCGGCCCTAGCACTAAGGGGTCATGGTGCTGAAAGGGTGCCCGCTCTCACACCCCATTCATTTCACGAAAGGGTGCCTCGACCTCACACCCCGGGTCATGCGTGAAGGGGTGCCCGCCTCACACCTCCCGGCTCGCAGTACTGATAGGGTGCCCGGCCCTCACACCCCGGTTCATGACGTGCTGAAAGGATGCCCGGCCCTCACACCCCGGGGTCATGGCACTGGAAGGGGTGCACGGCCCCTCACACCCCGGGTCATGACCTAAAGGGGTGCCCGCCCTCACACCACGGGTCATGGGGTTGAAGCGTTTCTGGCCCTCACACCCAGGGTCATGGTGCTGAGGGGTGCCGGGCCCTACTTCCCCGGTCATGTCACTGAAGGGGTGCCTGCACTCACACCCCAGGTCATGTCACTGAGGGGTGCCTGGCCTCACACCCCGGTTTGCAGCACTGTAGGGGTGCCCGCCATCACACCCCGCTTCATAGCACTGGTGCGTGCCCGGCCCGCCACTCCGGTTCATGAGACACTGAAGGTGTGCCTGCCCCTCACACCCCCGGGTCATGGCACTGAAGGGGTGCCTGCCCTCACACCACGGGTCATGGGGTTGAAGCTGCCCCAGCCCTCACACCCCGGGTCATGGATGCTGGACGGGTGCCCGGCCTCACACCCAGGTCATGTCACTGGAAGGGGTGCCTGCCCTCAAACCCGCGCTGGGTTGAAGTGTTCCCGCCATCACACCCGTTATGGGTGCTGATGGGGTGCTCCGGCCTTTCACACTCCCGATTCCTGGCACTGAAATCGTGCCCGCCCTAACACTCTGGGTCATGGTGCTGAAGGGGTGCCTGACCCTCACACCCCGGGTCATGTGAAGGGGTGCCTGGCCTCACACCCTGCTCTATGGCACTGAAAAGGGTGCTCCGCCTCACACCCCGGGTTGATGACACTGAAGCGATGCCCGTCTCACACCGGTCATGGCACTGAAGGGGTGCCCGCCTCACACCGCTGGTCATGGACTCAAAGGGGTGCCTGGCCTCACACCACGGGTCATGGCACTGAAAGGGTGCACGGCCCTCACAACCCGGGTCATGGACCTATTAAAGCCCTGGCCTCACACCACGGGTCATGGGGTTGAAGCGTTCCCGCCCTCACACCCCGGTTCATGGTGCTGGGAGGGGTGCCCGCCCCCATACCCCGGGTCATGTCACTGAGCAAAAGCGTCTCTCACATCCCGGGTCATGGCACTGAAGGGGTGCTCTGGCCTCACACCTCGGGTCATGCTGGAAGGGGTGCCTGGCTTTCTACACCCTGATTCATGGTACTGAAAGGGTGCCTGGCCCTCACACCCTGCTCGCCATACGAAGGGGTGCCCGGCCCTCACACCGGTTCATGGCACTTAAGGGGTGCACGCCCCTCACACCCCGGGTCATGGACCTAAAGGTGCCCGCCCTCACACCACGATTATAGGCCAGCGGTTCTGGCCTCACACCCTGAGCCGCGGTGCTGGAGGGGGTGCCTGCCCTCACACCTGCCTGCACTGAAGGGGTGCCTGGCCTCACCCCGGGTCATGGTGCTGGAAGGGGTGCACGGCTTTCACACCCCGATTCTGGCACTGAAGGGGTGCCCGCCCTCGCCACCCCGGGTCATGGTGCTCTGAGGGGTGCCCACTACACCCCCGGGTCATGGGGTTGTGCGGCTCCTCGGCCATCACACCCCGGGTTATGGAAGAAGGTGCCCACCTCGCCACCACGGGTCATGTGAAGGAGTGATCGGCCCCACACTCTGTTTCTGCAGCACCAGAGGTGCCTGCCCTCACACTCGGGTCATGGGGTTAGCGTTCCCGCCCTCACACCCTCGGGTTATGGTGCTGATGGGGTGCCCGCCGTCTCTACCCCTCATTCTTGGCACTGAAAACGAGTCTTGCCCAACACCTGACCATGGTGCTGGCGGGTGCTCCGCCTCACACCCCGGTTATGGCATCTCGAAGGTGTGCCTGAACCTCACCCCGGTCATGGTGCTGGAGGTGTGCCCGGAACCTCACACCCCTCGTCATAAAATACTGATAGGGGTGTCCGCCCTCACTCCCGGCCGCGTCACTGAAGGGGTGCCTAGCTCACCTCCCGGTCATGGCACTGAAGGGGTGCCTGGCCTCACACCCCGGGTCATGTGAAGGGGGTGCCTGGCCCTCACACCCCGGCTCGTAGCACTGCAGCGTGTGCCCGGCCTACACACCCCGTTTCCCCCATCGCACTGAATGGGGTGCCTGCCTCACACCCCGTTTCTTCGCACTGAATGGGTGCCTAGCTCTCACACTCCTGGTCATGGCACTGAAAGGTGTACGGCCCTCACATCCTGGGTCATGGATTCCACAGCCCGCCCTCACACCACGGGTCATGGGTTGAAGCTGCTCCTGGCCCTCACACCCGTTCATGGTGCTGGAGGGGTGCCTGCCCCCACACCCCGGGTCATGTCAATAAGGGGTGCTGGGCCTCACACCCCGGGTCATGGCACTGAAGCGTGCCTGGCCCTCACACCTCGGGTCATGGTGCTGAAGGTGCCCGGCTTTCACACCCCTGATTCATGGCACTGAAAAGGGGTGCCTGCCTCACACCCTGTTTCATGAAATCTGGAAGGTGCCTGGCCTCACACCCCGGTTCATGGCACTTAAAGGCGGCACGCTCACACCCCGGGTCATGGACCCACGGGGTGCCCGCCTTCACACCACGGATTATGGGGTTGAAGCGTGATCCCGCCCTCACACCCCGAGTCATGGTGCTGGAGTGCTCCGCCCTCACACCCCGGGTCATGGGCACTGAAGGGGTGCCTGGCCCTCACACCCCAGGTCATGGTGCTGAAGGGGTGCACATTTTCACACCCCTGATTCTTGGCACTGAAGGTGCCCGGCCCTCACACCCCGGGTCATGGTGCCTGAGGGTGCCCGACACCACACCCCGGGTCATGGGATGAAGCGTTCCTGGGCCATCACTCGGCCGCGGTGGTGCTCATGGGCGCCCGCCCTCACCCCGATTCTCCTGGCACTGAAACAGAGACCGCCCTAACACTCTGGGTCATGGTGTTGAAGGGGTGCCTCCAAATTACACCCGATTCATTATTTCACTGAAGGGGTGCCTGACCTCACACCCCAGGTCATAAATACTGGAGGGGTTCCCGGCCCTCACACCCCGATCCACATGGCACTGAAAGGGTGCCCGCCCTCAAACCCCGGTCATGTGGTGTAGGAGGGCTCGGCCCTCACACCCCAGGCTCTGTGGGTCACTTCAAGGGGTGCCTGCCTCACACCCCGGTCATGTGGTTGAAGCGGCTCCCGGCCCTCACACCCCGGGTCATGGTGCTGATGGGGGATCCCCGCCCTTTCACCCTCTCGGTCATGTTGCTGGAGGGGTGCCTCGCCCTCAACTCCCATGTCATGTCACTGAAAGGGGTGCCTGGCCCACACCCCAAGTCATGTCACTGAAGGGGCACCCAGCTGTCACACTCTGGATCATGGTAATGAAGGGGTGCTTAGCCCTCACACCCCGGGTCATGGTGCTGATGTAGTGCCCGGCCCTCATACCCTGGCCGGTGCTGAGGGGTGCCCGCCGTCATACCGCGATCTGCACTGAAATCGAGCCCGGCCTCATACCTGTGGCTGGGTCATGGCACTGAAAGGTGCCCGCCTCACACCCTCGCGTCATGTGAAGGGTGCCCGGCCCCTCACTCCGGTTCATAGCTTCCATGGGGTGCCTGCCTCACCCTGCTTCATGGCACTAAAGGGGTGCCCGCACTGGGCCACCCCGGCTCATGGCACTGAAGGGGTGCCCGGCCCTAAAGCCCCGGGTCATGTCACTGAAGAGGTGCCTTGGGGCCTCACACCCCGTGTCATGGTGCTGAAGGGGTGCCCGGCCCTCAAACCCCGGGTCATGTCACACAAGTAGTTCCCGGCCCTCACACCCCCTGTTCATGGCACTGAAGGGTGCTCGTCCTCACAACCGTGGTTTATGACACTGAAAGGGGTGCCCGGCCCCTCGCCACCCCAGGTCATGTCACTGAAGGGAAGCCCGCCCTCACACCCCGGTCATGGCAGTGAAGGGGGTGCCCGCCCTGACACCCTGGGTCATGGGGAAGGAAGTGCCCGGCACACACACCCTTTTTCAAAGCACTGTATGGGTGCCCGGCACTCACACCACCACGCTTTCATGAGCACTTAAGGGGTGCCTGTCCCTCACAACCAGGTTTATGACTGAAGGGTGCCCGACCTCACACCCCAGGTCATGTCACTGAAGGGAAGCCCGGCCTCACACCCCGTCATTGCACTGGCAGTGCTCGGCCTCAAACCCCGTGTCATGGTGCTCAAGGGGTGCCCGGCCTCAAACCCCCAGTCATGTCACAAAAGGGGTGCCCGCCGTCACACCCAGTTCATGACAAGGAAGGGGACCCCCGGCTCACACTCCGTCTTGTGCTGGAGGGGTTCCCGCCCTCACACCCCCGGTCATAACACTAAAGGGGTGCCCGGCCCTCACACCCCGGGTCATGTCACTTAAGGGGTGCACGGCCCTCACACCCAGGGTCATGGACTCCAAGGGTGCCCGGCACTCACACCTCGGTCATGGGATTTGCCCCGGTCCTCACACACGGGTCATATGGAGCTGAAGGGTACCCGCCACCCCTGATTCATGGCACTGAAAATGGGCCCGCCTTCACACCCCAAGTCGTCACTGATGGGGGTGCACGGCCCTCACACCTGGTCATGGAGCTGGAAGGTGCCCGTCATCACACCCCGATTCATGCACTGAAAGGGTGCCCGCCCCACACCCCGGGTCATGGCACTGAATAGGTGCTCCCACCCTCACACCCCAGTTCATAACTCTGTTGTGGTGCCCTGGCCTCTACACCCCTGCTTCATGGTACTAGGGGTTCCCTGCCTCACACACCTCTGGGCTCATGGCACTGAAGGTGCCCCTGCCCTAAAGCCCCGGTCATGTCACTGAAGAGGTGCCCGCCGTCACACCCCTGGCCATGGCACTGAAGGCATGCCGGGACTCACACCCCTGGTCCTAGAGCGCCAAACGAGTGCCTGGCCTCACCCCCGGGTCATAGCTGAAGGGGTGCCCAGCCTCACACACCGGGTCATGGCACTGAAGGAGTGCGACTAGTTCTCACACCCCGGTCATGGCACTGGAAAGGGTTCCCGGCCCTCACACCGGGTCATCATGGTGCTGGAGGGGTGCCTCCGGCCCACACCCCGGGTCATGACCTAAAGGGGTGCCCGGCCTCACACCCACGGGGTCAAGTGGGGTTGAAGCGGCTCCCGGCCCTCACACCCCGGGTCATGGTGCTGGAGGGGTGCCTGGCCTCACACCCCGATCCTGGCACTGAATTCGAGCCCGGCTCCTAGCACTTGGGTCATGGTGCTGGAAGGGGTGCACGGCCTCACACCCCTTCGAGCCTCCATTTCACTGAAGGGGTGCCGACCTCACACCCCGGGTTATGTGAAGGGGTGCCTCGGCCCTCACCCTGCTTGTAGGCACTGTAGGGGTGCTCGGCTCACACCCCGGGTCATGTCACTGAAAGGGGTGCCCGCCCTCACACCCCAGGTCATGCTCACTGAAAGAGTGCCTGGCCCTCACACCCCCGGGTCATGGCACTGAAGGGGTGTTTGTCTCACCCCGGGTCATGGTGCTGAAGGGAAGCTCGGCTTTCACACCCCGATTCATGGCACTGAAAGGGTGCCCGCCCTCGGCACCCCGGGTTATGTCACTGTGCGATGCCCGCCCTCACACCCCGGTAGGCATGGGGTTGAAGCGTTCCCCGCCATCACACCCCCGGTAATGGTGCTGGATGGGGTGCCCGCCCTCACACCCCCGGATTCTTAAGCACTGATATCGAGCCCGGCCCTAGCACTATGGGTCATGGTGCTGGAAAGGGTGCCCCAGGCCTCACACCCGATTCATTTCACTGAAAGGGTGCCTGACCCTCACACCCCGGGTCATGTGAAGGGGTGCCTGGCCCTCACACCCCGGTTCGCAGTACGATAGGTGCTCCGCCCCTCACACCCCCGGTTCATGACGCTGAAAGGATGCCCGGCCTCACACCCCGGTCATGGCACTGAAGGGGTGCACGGCTCACACCCCGGGTCATGGACCTAAAGGGGTGCCCGCCTCACACCACGGGGTCATGGGGTTGAAGCGTTTCCGGCCCTACACCCAGGGGTCATGGTGCTGGAGGGGTGCTGGGCCCTCACTTCCCGGGTCATGTCACTGAAGGGGTGCCTGGCCTCACACCCCAGGTCATGTCACTGAGGGGTGCCTGCCCTCACACCCCGGTTTGCAGCACTGTAGGGGTGCCCGCCATCACACCCTCGCTTCATAGCACTGAAAGGGTGCCCGGCCCTCACACTCCGTTCATGACACTGAAGGTATGCCCGGCTCACACACCCCGGGTCATGGCACTGAAGGGGTGGCTCCGCCTCACCACGTGGTCATGGGGTTGAAGCGGTTCCTGTGCCCTCACACCCCCGGTCATGGATGCTGGACGGTGCTCCGGCCTCACACCCAGGTCATGTCACTGAAGGGGTGCCGGCCCTCAAAACCCCGGGGCATGGGGTTGAAGTGGTTCCTGGCCATCACACCCCGGGTCATGGTGTGCTGATGGGGTGCCCGCCCTCACTCCCGATTCTGGCACTGAAATCGTGCCCGCCCTAACATCTCCTGGGTCATGGTGCTGAAGGGGTGCCCACCCTCACACCCTGGCCGTGAAGGGGTGCCTGGCCCTCACACCCTGTTCGGGGTAGCACTGTAGTGCCTGGCCTCACACCCTGCTTCATGGCACTGAAAGGGGTGCCCGGCCCTCACACCCCGGTTGGATGACACACTGGAAGGGATGCCCGGTCCTCACACCCGGTCATGGTACTGAAGGGGTGCACGGCTCACACCGCGGGTCATGGACTCCAAAGGGGTGCTCCGGCCCTCACACCACGGGTCATGGCACTGAAAGGGTGCTCCGCCCTCACAACCCGGTCATGGACCTATTGGGGTGTTCGCCCTCACCACGGGTCAGTTGAAGCGTTCCCGCCCTCACCCCGGTTCATGGTGCTGGAGGGGGTGCCCGGCCCTGCCACCCCGGGTCATGTCACTGAAGGGGGTGCTGGCCCTCACATCCCGGGTCATGGCACTGAAGTGCCTGGCCCTCACACCTCGGGTCATGGTGCTGAAGGGGTGCCCGCTTTCACACCTCGGCCCATGGTATCTCGAAAGGTGCTCGGCCTCACACCCCGTTTCATGACACACTGGCGGGTGCCTGGCCTCACACCCCGCCGGTTCATGGCACTTGAAGGGTGCACGGCCTCACACCCCGGGTCATGGACTCCAAAGGGTTGCCCGCCCTCACTCACGGGATTATAGGGTTGAAGCGTTCCCCGCCCTCACACCCCAGTCATGGTGCTGGAGGGGTGCCCGCCCTCGGCCACCCCCGTCATGGCACTGAAGGGGTGCTCTGGCCACACACCCCGGGGTCATGGTGCTGAAGGGTGCACGGCTTTCACACCTCATTCTGGCACTGAAGGGGTGCTCGGCCTCACACCCCGGGTCATGGCTGAGGGGTGCTCCGACCTCACAACCCGGGTCATGGGTTGAAGTGCCCCGGCTCCTCACACTCCCGGGTCATGGTGCCTGAGGGTGCCCGGACTACACCATGGGTCATGTGAAGAGTGATCGGCCCTAACACCTGTTTCGCAGCACTGTAGAGGTGCCCGGCCTCACACCCCGTTTCATGGCACTGAAAGGGTGCCTGGCCCTCACACCCCCGGTCATGGGTTGAAGCTGCTCCCGCCCTCACACCCGGGTTATGGTGCTGATGGGGTGCCCGCCCTCTCACCATTCTGGCACTGAAAACGGTGCCCGGCCCTAACACCCTGGATCATGGTGCTGGTGTGCGGGGTGCCCGCTCACACTCCGGTCATGGCACTGAAGGGGTGCCTGGCCCTCACACCCCGGGTCATGGTGCTGAAGGGGTGCCCGGCTTTCACACCCCGATTCATGGCACTGAAAGGGTGCCCGGCCCTCACACCCCGGGTTATGTCACTAAAAGGGATGCCCGGCCCTCACACCCCGGGGCATGGGGTTGAAGCGGTTCCCGGCCATCACACCCCGGGTAATGGTGCTGATGGTGTGCCCGGCCCTCACACCCCGATTCTTGGCACTGATATCGAGCCCGGCCCTAGCACTATGGGTCATGGTGCTGAAAGGGTGCCCGGGCCTCACACCCCGATTCATTTCACTGAAAGGGTGCCCGACCCTCACACCCCGGGTCATGTGAAGGGGTGCCCGGCCCTCACACCCCGGTTCGCAGCTCTGAAAGCGTGCCCGGCCCTCACACCCCAGTTCATGACGCTGAAAGGATGCCCGGCCCTCACACCCCGGGTCATGGCACCGAAGGGGTGCACGGATCTCACACCCAGGGTCATGGACCTAAAGGGGTGCCCGGCCCTCACACCACGGGCCATGGGGTTGAAGCGGTTCCCGGCCCTCACACCCCGGGTCATGGTGCTGGAGGGGTGCCCGGCCCTCACTCACACCCAGGGTCATGGTGCTGGAGGCGTGCCGGGCCCTCACTTCCCGGGTCATGTCACTGAAGGGGTGCCCGGCCCTCACACCCCAGGTCATGTCACTGGAGGGGTGCCCGGCCATGACACCCCGTTTCATAGCACTGAAAGGGTGCCCGGCCCTCACACTCCGGTTCATGACACTGAAGGTGTGCCCGGCCCTCACACCCCGGGTCATGGCACTGAAGGGAGTGCCCGGCCCTCACACTACGGGTCATGGGGTTTAAGCGGTTCCCAGCCCTCACACCCATGTGGATGCGGACGGGTGCCCAGCCTCACACCCCAGGTCATGTCACTGAAGGGGTGCCCGGCCCTCAAACCCCGGGGCATGGGGTTGAAGCGGTTCCCGGCCATCACACCCCGGGACATGGTGCTGATGGGGTGCCCGGCCCTCACACCCCGATTCTTGGCACCGAAATCGTGCCCGGCCCTAACACTCTGGGTCATGGTGCTGAAGGGGTGCCCGACCCTCACACCACGGGTCATGTGAAGGGGTGCCCGGCCCTCACACCCCGGTTCGCAGCACTGTAGGGGTGCCCGGCCCTCACACCCCGTTTCATGGCACTGAAAGGGTGCCCGGCCCTCACACCCCGGTTGATGACACTGAAGGGATGCCCGGTCCTCACACCCGGGTCATGGCACTGAAGGGGTGCACGGCCCTCACACCGCGAGTCATGGACCTAAAGGGGTGCCCGACCCTCACACCACGGGTCATGGCACTGAAAGAATGCACGGCCCTCACAACCCGGGTCATGGACCTATTGGGGTGCCCGGCCCTCACACCACGGGTCATGGGGTTGAAGCGGTTCCCGGCCCTCACACCCCGGTTCATGGTGCTGGAGTGGTGCCCGGCCCCCACACCCCGGGTCATGTCACTGAAGGGGTGCCGGGCCCTCACATCCCGGGTCATGGCACTGAAGGGGTGCCTGGCCCTCACACCTCGGGTCATGATGCTGAAGGGGTGCCCGGCTTTCACACCCCGATTCATGGCACTGAAAGGGTGCCCGGCCCTGACACCCCGTTTCATGACACTGAAGGGGTGCCCGGCCCTCACACCCGGTTCATGGCACTTAAAGGGTTCTGACCCTCACACCCCGGGTCATGGACCTAAAGGGTGCCCGGCCCTCACACCACGGATTATAGAGGTTGAAGCGGTTCCCGGCCCTCACACCCCGAGTCATGGTGCTGGAGGGGTGCCCGACCCTCAGACCCCGGGTCATGGGATTGAAGCGGTTCCCGGCCATCACACCCCGGGTTATGGTGCTGAAGGTGCACGGCTTTCACACCCCGATTCTGGCACTGAAGGGGTGCTCACCTCACACCCCCGGCCGCGGTGCCTGAGGTGCTCACACCCTCAGACCCCGGGTCATGGGATTGAAGCGGTTCCCGGCCATCACACCCCGGGTTATGGTGCTGAAGGGGTGCCCGACCCTCACACCACGGGTCATGTGAAGGAGTGCTCGGCCCTAACACCCTGTTTCGCAGCACTTTAGAAGTGCCCGGCCCTCACACCCCGTTTCATGGCACTGAAAGGGTGCCCCGCCCTCACACCCCGGGTCATGGGGTTGAAGCGGTTCCCGGCCCTCACACCCCGGGTTATGGTGCTGATGGGGTGCCCGGCCCTCTCACCCCGATTCTTGGCACTGAAAACGAGCCCGGCCCTAACACCCTGGATCATGGTGCTGAAGGGGTGCCCGGCCCTCACACCCCGGGTCATGGCACTGAAGGTGTGCCCGAACCTCACACCCTGGGTCATGGTGCTGGAGGTGTGCCCGAACCTCACACCCCGGGTCATGTCACTGAAAGGGTGTCCGGCCCTCACTCCCCGGGTCATGTCACTGAAGGGGTGCCCAACTCTCACACTCCCGGACATGGCACTGAAGGGGTGCCCGGCCCTCACACCCCGGATCATGTCACTGAAGGGGTGCCCGGCCCTCACACCCCGGTTCACAGCACTGAAGGGGTGCCCGGCCTTCACACCCCGATTCATGGCACTGTAGGGGTGCCCGACCCTCACACCGGTTCAAGAGCACTGTAATGTGTGCCCGGCCACACCCCCTCGCTTATCGCATTCGAATGGGTGCCCGGCCTTCACACCCTGCTCATCGCACTGAATGGGTGCCCAGCTCTCACACTCCCGGGTCATGGCACCAAAGGGTGCACGGCCTCATCCCGGGTCATGGACCTAATGGGGTGCCTCGGCCCTCACACCACGTGGTCATGGGGCTGAAGCTGCCCCCGCCTCACACCCCGGGTTCATGGGAGCTGAGGTGCCCGGCCCCCACACCCCGGGTCATGTCACTGAAGGTGCCGGGCCCTCACACACCCTGGGTCATGGCACTGGAAGGGGTGCTCTGGCAATCACACTCGGGTCATGGTGCTGAAGGGGTGCCCGGCTTCACCTGATTCATGGCACTGGAAAGGGTGCCTGGCCCTCACACCCTGCTCTTCATGAAACTGAAGGGGTGCCCGCCCTCACACCCCTGTTCATGGTGGCACTTAAAGGGTGCATGGCCCCTACACCCCGGGTCATGGACCTAATGGGGTGCCTGGCTCACACCTCACACGGATTATGGGGTTGAAGTGTTTCCTCGGCTCTCACACCCCGAGTCATGAGGCTGGAGGGCCCGGCCCTCACACCCCCGGGTCATGGCACTGAAGGGGTGCCTGGCCCTCACACCCAGGTCATGGTGCTGAAGGGGTGCACGGCTTTTCACACCCCGATTCTCTGGCACTGAAGGGGTGCCCGCCCTCACACCCCGGGTCATGGTGCCTGAGGTGCCTGACCTCACACCCCCGGGTCATGGGGTTGAAGCGTTCCCGCCATCACACCCCGTGGGTCATGGTGTTCATGGGTGCCCGGCCTCACACCCCGACTTTGGCACTGAAATCGAGCCCGGCCCTAACACTCCCTGGGGTCATGGTGCTGACATGGGTGCCTGGGCCTCACACCCGGGATTCATTTCACTGAAGGGGTGTCTGACCTCGCCACCCCAGGTCATGTCACTGGAGTGGGTTCCTGGCCTCACACCCCGACATTCACATGGCACTGGAAAGTGGGGTGCCCGGCCCTCAAACCCCCGGTCATGGTGCTGGAGGGGTGCCCAGCCTCACACCCCATGTAATGTCACTGAAAGGGTGCCCGCCTCACACCCTGTGTGTCATGTCACTGAAGGGGCGCCCAGCTGTCACACTCGGATCATGGCAGGCACTGGAAGGGGGTGCCTAGCCTCACACCCCAGGTCATGGTAGTGAAGGGCTGCACGGCCTCGGGCCTCACACCCAGGGTCATGGTGCTGATGGGGTGCCCGGCCTCATACCCCGGGTCATGTCACTGAAGGGTGCCCAGCCTCACACCCCGTGTCATGTCACTGGCGCCCAGCTGTCACACTCCGGATCATGGCACTGAAGGGTGCTCACCTCACACCCCGGGTCATGGTAGTGAAGGGCTGCACGCCTCACACCCACGGTCATGGTGCTGATGGGGTGCCCGGCCTCATACCCGGGGTCATGGTGCTGATGGGGTTCCCCGGCCTCACACCCCGGGTTATGGTGCTGGAGGGTGCCCGCCCTCACACCCCTGTCATGTTACTGAAAGGGTGCCCGGCCCACACCCCGTGTCATGTCACTGAAGGGCGCCGCTGTCACACTCCGGATCATGGCACTGAAGGGGCTGCCTCAGCTCACACCCCGGGTCATGGTAGTGAAGGGCTGCACGGCCTCACACCCAGGGTCATGGTGCTGATGGGTGCGCCTGCTCATACCCGGGTCATGGCACTGAAGGTTTAGCCCTCACACCCTGGGTCATGGTAGTGAACTGCACGGCCTCACACCCAGGTCATGGGCTGATGGGGTGCCTGGCCTCATACCCCGGGTCATGGCACTGAAAGCCTGGCCCTCACCCCGTGTCATGTGAAGGTGCCTGCCTCACACCCGGTTCATAGCTCTATAGGGTGCCCTGCCCTCACACCCTGCTCTGGCACAAAGGGTTGCCCGGCATTCACACCGGCTCATGGCAGTGAGGTGCCTGTCCTAAAGCCCCGGGTCATGTCACTGAAGAGGTCTGGGCCTCACACCCCGTGTCATGGTGCTGAAGGTGCCTGCCCTCAAACCCCGGGTCATGTCACAGAAGGGTTCCTGGCCTCACACCCCGGTTCATGGCACTGAAGGGTTGCCTGTCCTCACAACCAGGTTTATGACACTGAAAGGGTGCCCGCCCTCACACCCCAGGTCATGTCACTGGAGGGAAGCCTGGCCTCACACCCCGGGTCATGGCACTGAAGGTGCCTGCCCTGACACCCCGGGTCAGGAAGGTGCCCCGGCACACACACTTTTTCAAAGCACTGTATGGGTGCCGGCACTCACACCACGTTTCATGGCACTTATGCCTGTCCTCACAACCAGGTTTATGACACTGAAAGGGTGCCTGACCCTCACCCCAGGTCATGTCACTGAAGGGAAGCCTGCCCTCACTCATGGCGAAGGGGTGGGTGGCCCTCAAACCATGTCATGGTGCTGAAGGGGTGCCTGGCCCCAAACCGGGTCATGTCACAAGGTGCCCGGCTCACACCCCGGTTCATGGCACTGAAGGTGCCCAGCCGTCACACCGGGTTCATGACAAGGCGTCCCTGGCTCTCACACTGTTGAGGGCCCCAGTCTCACACACAGGGTGCCTCACACCCCGGGTCATGTCACGTGCACCCTACACCCAGGGTCATAGACCTAAAGGGTGCCCACTCACACCTCATGGGATTTAAGAGGTTCCCGGTCCAACCACGGGTCATGGAGCTGAAAGTACTCCCATCACACCCCGTTTCATGACACTGAAAGGGTGCCCGGGCCTCACACCCCGGTTGATGACACTGAAGGGATGCCCGGCCCTCACACCCCGGGTCATGGCACTGAAGGGGTGCACGGCCCTCACACCCCGAGTCATGGGGTTGATGCGGTTCCCGGCCCTCACCCCCCGGGTCATGGTGCTGGAGAGGTGCCCGGCCCTCACAACCCGGGTCATGTCACTGAAGGGGTGCCCGGCCCTCACACCCCAGGTCATGTCACTGAAGGGGTGCCCGACCCTCACACCCTGATTCTTGGCACTGAAATCGAGCCCGGCCCTAACACTCTGGGTCATGGTGCTGAAGGGGTGCACGGCCCTCACACCCCGATTCATTTCACTGAAGGGGTGCAAGACCCTCACACCCCGGGTCATGTGAAGGGGTGCCCGGCCCTCACACCCCAGTTTGCAGCAATGTAGGGGTGCCCGGCCCTCACACCCCGTTTCATGACACTGAAAGGGTGCCCGGCCCTCACACTCCGGTTCATGACACTGAAGGGGTGCCCGGCCCTCACACCCCGGGTCATGGCACTGAAGGGGTGCCCGGCCCTCACACCACGGGTCATGGGGTTGAAGCGGTTCCCGGCCCTTACACCCCGGGTCATGGTGCTGGAGGGGTGCCCGGCCCTCACACCCCGGGTCATGTCACTGAAAGGGTGCCCGGCCCTCACACCCCACGTCATGTCACTGAAAGGGCGCCCGGCCCTCACACCCCGGTTTGCAGCACTGTAGTGCCCGGCCCTCACACCCTGTTTCATGGCACTGAAATGGTGCCCGGCCTCACACTCCGGTTCATGACATTGAAGTGCCTGGCCTCACACCCGGGTCATGGCACTGAAGGTGCCCGGCCCTCACACCACGGGTCATTGAAGGGTTCCCGGCCCTACACCCCGGGTCATGGTGCTGGAGGGTGCCCGGCCCTCACACCCGGGTCATGTCACTGAAAGGGTGCCCGGCCCTCACACCCCAGGTCATGTCACTGAGGGTGCCCGGCCCTCACACCCCGGGCATGTCACTGAGTGCCTGGCCCTCACACCCCGGGTCATGGTGCTGAAGGGGTGCCCGGCTTTCACACCCCGATTCATGGCACTGAAAGGGTGCCCGGCCCTCACACCCCGGGTTATGTCACTAAAAGGGATGCCCGGCCCTCACACCCCGGGGCATGGGGTTGAAGCGGTTCCCGGCCATCACACCCCGGGTAATGGTGCTGATGGTGTGCCCGGCCCTCACACCCCGATTCTTGGCACTGATATCGAGCCCGGCCCTAGCACTATGGGTCATGGTGCTGAAAGGGTGCCCGGGCCTCACACCCCGATTCATTTCACTGAAAGGGTGCCCGACCCTCACACCCCGGGTCATGTGAAGGGGTGCCCGGCCCTCACACCCCGGTTCGCAGCTCTGAAAGCGTGCCCGGCCCTCACACCCCAGTTCATGACGCTGAAAGGATGCCCGGCCCTCACACCCCGGGTCATGGCACCGAAGGGGTGCACGGATCTCACACCCAGGGTCATGGACCTAAAGGGGTGCCCGGCCCTCACACCACGGGCCATGGGGTTGAAGCGGTTCCCGGCCCTCACACCCCGGGTCATGGTGCTGGAGGGGTGCCCGGCCCTCACTTCCCGGGTCATGTCACTGAAGGGGTGCCCGGCCCTCACACCCCAGGTCATGTCACTGGAGGGGTGCCCAGCCCTCACACCCCGGTTTACCCCGCTTGCTGTAGGGTGCCCGGCCATCACACCCCGTTCATAGCACTGAATTGCCGGCCTCACCTCCGGTTCATGACCCTGAAGAATGTGCCGGCCCTCACACCCAGGTCTCACTTTCAGAAGAGTGCCCGGCCCTACCTCCCCTGGTCATGGGGTTGAAGCGGTTCCCCAGCCTCACACCCTGGGTCATGAATGCTGGACAGGTGCCCGGCCCTCACACCCCAGGTCATGTCACTGAAGGGGTGCCCGGCCCTCAAACCCCGGGGCATGGGGTTGAAGCGGTTCCCGGCCATCACACCCCGGGACATGGTGCTGATGGGGTGCCCGGCCCTCACACCCCGATTCTTGGCACCGAAATCGTGCCCGGCCCTAACACTCTGGGTCATGGTGCTGAAGGGGTGCCCGACCCTCACA
>NW_024739423.1:0-23839 GCF_018991925.1 Homarus americanus
CTAATGTGTGTCATCTGAAAACATTTAATAATAAGACAGTACTGACACAATGTCACATACCACTACTGTGATGAGTGTGACACTTTATCTGGTGGGCGTAAGTGACATGGTGTGACACTTCATCTGTGTGGTATGTGGCTTTTGTTGTGTGGCACTTCTCGTGTGGTAAATGACGTGGTGCGGACTCCCACCGTGTGGTAAGTGACGTCGTGCGGCACCTCCGTGTGGTGGGTGACGCAGATGGCTCGGCCCGTGGTGACGTGGTGTGTGACTACCTGTGTGGTGGGTGACGTTGTGTGTGGCAATAACTTCACCTGTGTGGTGGGTGACGTCGTGTGTGGTGTGACACTCTCAGTGTAAGCATTTGGTGTGTGGCACCTTCCGTTGTGGGTGACGTGATGTGTGGCATTTCACCTGTGTGGTGGGTGATGGTGACACTCACCAGGTGTGGTATGACGGGTGACACTTCCCGTGTGGTAAGTGACGTGGTGTGGTGACTTTTATCTGTGTGGTATGTGACGGTGGTGACACTCACCTGTGTAGGTGAAGTGGCGGTGACACTTTTGCCTGTGTGGTGGTAAGTGATCGGTGTGACACTCACCTGTGTGGTACGGTTTGCGTGTGGCATAAGTGACGTGACGTGGTGGCACTCAACTGTGTGGTGGGTGGTGTGTGACAATTCATGCGTGGTAAGTGACGGATGTGTGGCACTTTCACCCGTGTGGTAAGTGACGTGGTGGGTGGCACTTCCCGTGTGTTGGCGTCGGTGTGTGACACTCTCTAAATGTGTGGTAGTGACGCAGGTGTGGCACCTTTCCTGTGTGGTAGGCGACGTGGTGTGGTGACACTCACCTGTGTGGTGGTAAGTGATGTGGTGGTGACACTTTTTACCTGTGTGGTAAGTGACGTGAGGTAGCACACCACCCGTGTGGTAGGCGACGTCGGTGGCATCTCCAGGTGGTAAGTGACGTGGTGTGGCACCACTCTGCGGTGGGGCGACGGATGTGTGGCACCCGTGTGGTGGGTGACGTGGTGTGTGGCACTTTACCTGTGTGGTGGCGACGGTGTGACACTGTCACTGTGTGGTAAGTGATGTGGTGTGTGACACTCACCTGTGCGGTGGGTGACGTGGTGCGTGTGGCATGTGCGCGACGTGGTAACCTCACCCGTGTGGTAAGTGACGCGGTGTGTGTGGGACTAATAATCTGTGTCGGTGACGTGGTGTGTGACACTGTCACCTGTGTGGTGGGTGACGTGGACTATAACACCTCCCGAGTGGTATGAGGGTGTTGTATCAATTCACCAGTGTGTAGGCGATGTGGTGTGCGATTGACCAATCTGTGTGCGGCGACGCAGGTATGGTAACTTCCTGTGTGGTGGCGACGTGGTGTGTCGCACTCACTGTTTGGTAAGTGACGTGGTGTGTGCACTCCCTGTGTGGTAAGTGGTGACCTTACCTGTGTGGTGGGTGACATGGTGTGACACTTTACCCGTGTGTTTTGGCGACGGGTGTGTGACACTTCCTGTGTGGTAAGCGACGTGGTGTGACACTTCACCTGTGTGGTAAGTGACGTCGTGTGTATAATCTGTGTGGTGACGCATTGTGTGGCACTCATCTGTGTGATATGTATTGCGTGGTACCTCAATTGTGCGTGGTAAATGACGTGGTGTCGGCACCTCACCTGTGTGTGTGGTAAGTGCTGCAGGTGGCACTTTACCTGTGTGGTGGCGACGTGGTGTGTGACACACTCACCGTGTGGTAGGCGAGTGTGTGGTGACACTTTACCTGTGTGGTAAGTGACGTGGACACCTGTGTGGTAAGTGACGTACGCATAACACTTAACAGGTCAGGCGACGTGGCGTGTGACACCTCATCGTGCGGTGGCCTTGGCGGCAGTTCCGGTGGTGGTAAGTGACGTGGTGGCACTTCACCCGTGGTGGTAAGTGACGGTGGCGGTAACTTCAACTGGTGTAGCAGGCAGTGGTGGGTGGCACTCCTGTGTGGTAGTGACGGTGGTGACACCAACGTGTGTGGTAAGACGTGGTGGTGGCACCTACCGGTGTGGCAGGTGACGTGGTGGTGAATCAACCGTGTGGTAAGTGACGTGGTCGACACATCACCTGTGTGGTAAGTGATGGGCAGCACAATCAACCGCGTGGTAAGCGTCGTGCGGTTAACCGTGCGTGGTGGCGACGGGTGTACTCACCTGTGTGGCGACGTCGTGTGTGGCACTTCCTGTGTGGTAAGTGACTTGGTGGTGGCACACTACCCGTGTGGTAAGTACCGTGGTGCATTGCACTGTGTGGTAAGTGATGGTGTGGACCTCTGTGTGGTGGGTGGCATTGGTGGCACTTCCTGTGTGATGGGCGACGTGGTGTATAAACTTTAATCTGTGTGTGGTGGGTGAGGTGGTGTGTGACACTTCACCCGTGTGGTAAGTGACGGTGTATTTACTTGTGTGGTGAGTGACGGTGACACTCACCCGGTGTGGTAAGTGAATGGTGCGTGACACTTTTACCCGTGTGGTAAGTGACGTGGTGTGTGACACCTCTGTGTGGTAGCGGCATGGCGTGCGGCACTCTGTGTGGTGGGATGTGGTGATAAAACTTTACCTGTGTGGTAAGTGAGGTGGTGTGTAGCACACTACCTGTGTGGTAAGTGATCGGTGTGTGGTAATTTCCTGTGTGGTAGTGACGTGGTGTGTGGCACTCACCTGTTGTGGTGGTGACGTGGTGTGTGGCACTCACTGTGTGGTAAATGACGCGGTGATGACCTACCTGTTGGTGGTGACATGGTGTGTGACACTCATCTGTGTGGTATGTGGCCTGTTGTGTGGTAACTGTTCTGTGTGGTAAGTGACGTGGTGTGTGACTCTCACCTGTGTGGCGGGTGACGTGGCACTCCTGTGTGGTAATGACGCAGTGCGGTGGTTTCACCTGTGTGGTAAGTGACGCAGGGACTTTACCTGTGTGGTAGGCGACGTGGTGTGTAGCACACTTACCTGTGTGGTAAGTGACGTCGTGCGTGACACTCATCCGGTGTGGAAGTGACTTGGTGTGGCAGTTCCAGGCTGTGGGTGACGTGGATGTGTGGGAACTTCACCTGTGTGGTAAGTGACGTGGTGTGTGACACTTCAGTGTGGTAAGTGACGTGGTGTGTGGCACTTCCGTGTGGTGGGTGACGTGGTGTGTGACACTTTACCTGTGTGGTATATGACGTGGTGTGTGACACTCACCGTGTGGTAAGTGAGTGGTGTGGACACTTTGCCTGTGTGGTGGGTGACGTGGTGTGTGACAATTTCATCTGTGTGGTGGTAAGTGGTTTGCGTGTGGCACTTTCCTGTGGTAAGTGACGTGATGTGTGACACTTCACCTGTGTGGTAAGTGACGTGGGTGACACTGCTCGTGTGGTAGGTGACGGGATGTGTGGCACTCAATCTGGTGCGTGGTAGTGTCAGTGGTGGGCGGCACTTCCGTGTGTTGGCGTCGTGGTGTGACCTCAAATGTGTGGTAAGTGACGTGGTGTGTGGCACTTTACCTGTGTGGTAAGTGACGTGGTGTGACACTCACCTGTGTGGTGTGGGTGATGTGTGACACTTTACCTGTGTGGTAGGTGACGTGGTGTGTAGCACACCACCTGTGTGGTAAGTGACGTCGTGTGTGGCATCTCTGTGTGTGCAGTGGACGTGGTGCAATTCACCTGTGTGGTGGGTGACGTGATGTGGCAATTTCACCTGTGTGGTGGTGACGTGGTGTGTGGCACTTTACCTGTGTGGTGGGTGACGTGGTGTGTGACACTCACCTGTGTGGTGGGTGACGTGGTGTGTGACACTCACTGTGTGGTAAGTGACGTGGTGTGTGACACTTTACATGTGTGGTGGGTGTATCGATGTGCGGCATCACCTGTGTGGTGGGTGACGGTGTGTGGGACTTCACCTGTGTCAGGTGATGCGGGTGACTGTCACCTGTGTGGTAAGTGACGGTTGAGCAACACCTTACCTGAGTGGTAAGTGAGGTGTCGGTGAATTCACCAGTGTGTTTTGGCGACGTGGTGTGTGACACTCACCCTGTGTGGTAAGTGACGAGGTGTATGGTACTTCCGTGTGGTAGGTGACGAGTGTGTCGCACTTACCTGTGTGGTGGCGACGGTGTGTGTGGCAATTCCGTGTGGTAAATGACGGTGTGTGAAACTTTACCTGTGTGGTAAGTGACACGGTGGGTGACACCTTTAATTGTGTGTTGTGGCGATCGCAGGTGACACCTGTGTGGTGGTGATCGGTGACACTTCAACCTGTGGTGGGTGACGTCGTGTGTGGCACTCCCGTGTGGTGGGTGACGGATTGTGGCACTTTCATCTGTGTGATACATGTGTTTGCGTGTGGCACTGTCAACTGTGTGGTAATGACGTGGTGTGTGGCACTTACCCGTCTGGTAAGTGACGTGGTGGCACTCTTCACCTGTGTGGTGGGTGACGTGGTGTGGCACTCACCTGTGTGGTGGGTGATGTGGTGTGGTGACACTTTACCTGTGTGGTGGGTGACGGTGGTGACACCTGTGTGGTGGTGACGTGGGTGTGACACTTACCTGTGTGGTGACGTGGTGTGGCACCTCACTGTGTGGTATGGGGCGTATGTTCCGTGTGGTGGGCGACGGTTTGTGGCACTCACCTGTGGTGGGTGACGTGGTGTGTGGCACTCACCTGTGTGGTAAGTGCCGTGGTGGCGGCACTCATGTGTGGTAAGTGACGTGGTGTGACACTCTACGTGTGGTGGGTGACGTGGTGCGGCACTTTACCTGTGTGGTGGTGACGTGGTGTGTGACACTCACCTGTGTGGTAAGTGATGTGGTGTGTGACACTTCACCTGTGTGGTAAGTGACGTGGTGCGGGTAGCACACTCACCTGTGTGTGGTAAGTGACGTCGTGTGCGGCACTCGTGCGTGGTGGTGTACGTAAGTGTGACACTCACTGTGTGGCGTGTGCACTTTGTGTGGTAAGTGATCTGGTGTGTGGGCACTCACCTGTGTGGTAAGTGCCGTGGTGCATTGTACTAACTGTGTGGTAAGTGACGTGGTGTGTGACACTTCTGTGTGGTGTGGGTGGCATGGTGTGCGGCACTCTGTGTGTGGGGCGATGTGGTGTATAAACTCATCTGTGTGGTGGTAAGTGAGGGGTGGTGTGTGACACTCACTGTGTGGTAAGTGACGTGGTAGTGACACTTTACCTGTGTGGTAAGTGACGTGGTGGTGTGACACTCACCCGTGTGGTGGGTGATGTGGTGCGTGACATACCCGTGTGGTACGACGTGGTGACACCTCTGTGTGGATAGTGGCATGGCGTGTGGCGCACTTGTGTGTAGGTGATGTGGGTATACACTTTACCTGTGTGGGTGAGGGTGGTGGTGACACTTCACCTGTGTGAAGTGACGCAGGTGGCACTTACCTGTGTGGTGGGTGACGTGGTGTGGACACCTCACCTGTGGCGGTGTGACGGTGGTGACACTTTACCTTGCATGGTGGTGACATGGTGTGTGGCAATTCACCTGTGTGGTGGAGTGTGGTTTGTGTGTGGTAATTGTCTCTGTGTAAGGACGTGGTGGCACTCACCCGTGTGGTGGCGTCGTGGTGGCACCTGTGTGTTGGTGACGTGGTGTGTGACACTCATTACGTGTGGTAGGCGACGGTGGTGGTGGCACTCTACCTGTGTGGTGGGTGACGTGGTGTGACACTCACCTGTGTGTGGTGTGTGTGGTGTGGTAATAATCTTACCTGTGTGGTAAGTGACGTGGTGTAGCACATCACCTGTGTGGTAAGTGACGTGTGGTGGCATCTCTGTGTGGTGGGTGACGTGGTGTGTGGCACACTCATCTGTGTGGTGGCGACGTGATGTGTGTGGCACACCTCACCTGTGTGGTAAGTGACGTGGTGGTGGTAACTCTCACCGTGTGGTGGTGACGGTGTGCGACACTTCACCTGTGTGGTAAGTGATGTGGTGTGTGACACCACCTGTGTGGTAAGTGACGTGTTGTGCGGCAATCACCGGTGTGGGTGACGTGGTGTGGCACTCACCCGCGTGGTAGGTGACGAGGTATGGTAACTTCCTGTGTGGTAGGTGACGAGTGTGTCGCACTCACTGTTTGGTGGTGACGTGGTGTGGCAATTTCGTGTGGTAAAATGACGGTGACACTTTACCTGTGGGAGGGTGACATGGGGTGACACTTCACCTGTGTGTTTTGGCGACGTGGTGTGGCACTCTCTGGTAAGTGACGTGGTGATCAACTGTGTGGTAAGTTACGTCGTGTGTGGCACTCCTGTGTGGTAGGTGACGCTGTGGGGTGGCAATTTCACTGTGTGATAGTGGTGCGTGTGGTACTGTCAATTGTGTGGTAAAGACGTGGTGTGCGGCATCAACCTGTGTGGTAAGTGCTCGTGGTGGTGGCACTTTACCTGTGTGGTAAGTGACGGGTGGCACAACTACCTGTGTGTTAGGTGACGGTGCGACACCTCACCGGCAGGGCGACGAGTGTGGCAGTACTTCCGTGCGGTAAGTGACGCGGCGTGTCGCATCACCCGTGTGGTGGCGACGGTGTGTGGCACTTCTGTGTGCAGGTGACGGCACTGCGGTGGCGACGGTGTGCGGCACTTTACCTGTGTGGTAAGTGACGGTGGTGACACTACCTGTAAGCGAGGTGGTGTCACCTTACCTGTAGGCGACGAGGTGTGTGGCACTTCTCTGTGTGGTGGGTGATGCGCAGGTGTCGCACTCACCCGTGTGGTGGCGACGTGGGTGGCACCTGTGGTAAGACGGTGTGCGCACCCCACCGTGTGGTAAATGACTGCGTGCGCTGACTTCATCTGGTGGTAAGTGACATGGTGCGAACACTTCACCCGTGTGTAAGCGACGCGGGTGTGTGACACTCACCTGTGGCGGCGAAGTGGCAGGCACTTCTCCTGTGCGGTCGGCGACGTAGTGTGTGGCACATTCTGATGGTTTGCGTGTGGTACCTATGGTGGTGACGTGGTGTGGCACCACCGTGTGGTAGTGACGTGGTGTGGCACTACCCGTGCAGGCGACGTGGTGGTGGCACTTCCCGTGGTAAGTGACGTGGTGTGACCACATGTGGTAAGTGACGGTGACACTTCACCTGTGGTAAGTGACGGTGTGACACCTCACCGTGGTAAGATGGTGACACTCACCGGTGGTGACGCAGGTGACACTCACCTGTGTGGTGGGTGACGCAGTGTGGCAACTCCCGGTGCAAGTGACGGTGCGACACTTCACCCGTGTGGTGGGCGACGGTGTGGTGACACTTTTACCTGTGTGGTGGCGACGGGTGCAGGACACTACCCGTGGTGGGCGACGTGGTGTGGCACCGTGTGTGGCGACGGTGGCACACTACCTGTGTGGTAAGGTACCGTGGTGTGTACTTATTGTGGTGCGACGTTGGTGACATCATGGTGGGCGACGTGGCACTTTATCCGTGTGGTGGGTGACGTGTGACATTTTCGTGTGTAGGTGACGGTGGTATCACCCGTGTGGTAAGCGCCGTGGTGGTGGCATTCTCTGTGTGGTAAGTGACGGTGCAGACACCTGCAAGTGACGTAGTTTGGCACCCACTGTGTGGTGGCGACGGTGTGGCGACGCTCACCCGTGTGGCAAGCGACGCGTGACACTTTACCCGTGTGCAGGCGCACGTGGTGCACACCCATTCAGCAGCGGCCTGGTGTGTGGTGTGGCCCCGTGTGGTGGCGACGGTGGCACTTCCGTGGTGGGCGACGTGGTGTGACACCTTCGTGCAGGCGGTGCATGTGGCACCTATCCGTGTGGTAAGTGATGTGGTGCATAACACCTCATCGTAGGCGTGAGGTGCACATCACCCGTGTGGTGGCGACGGTGTGTGCGACACTTTACTCGTGGTAAACGACAAGTGCACACCACCTGTAAGACGCTGTAGCACTTCACCCGTGGGTGACGTGGTGGCACATCTCTAACCCGTGTGTGGTAAGCGGTGTGTGACACCGTCACGTGCAGGCGACGTGGTGCATAAACTTTACCGTGTGGTAAGTGAAGTGGTGGCGACAATCACCGAGTGGTGGCAAGTGATGTGGTGTATGACACTCGCCTGTGTGGTGCGACGGTGTGCGACACTTCATCTGTGCGGCAGCGGCCCGTGAGGCAAGCCCTGTGGCAAGACGTGCGTGCACTTCACCCGTGTGGTGGCGACGGTGGTGGCACCTTGTCGTGGTGGCACTGTACCTGTGCAGGCGACGTGGCACATTACCCGTGTGGTAAGTGCTGTGGTGACACTCACCTGTGTAAGACGGTGACGGTGTGTGACACTCCCGTGGTGGGTGACGAGGTGTGGCACTCACCAGTGTGCAGTGGGCGACACGGCGTGTGTACCTGTGTAGGCGACGTGGTGTGGCACCTCACCCGTGTGTGGTAAATTACGAAGTTGGTGACATCACCCGTACGGTGCGACATGGCATGAAACACTTTACCTGTGTAAGCTCGACGGTGCGACACTCACCTGTGTGGCAAGTGAAGTAAGCACTTCCGTGGTACGCGACGTGTGTGGCACCCGTGGTAAGCGATGGTGACACCACCTGTGTGGTGGTGATGTGGTGACACCTTACCTGCGTGGTAAGTGACGGGTGTGTGATGTGGAGACGGGTGGCATTTGCCCGTGTGGTGGTGACGGTGACACTCATCTGTGGTAGAGGCTTGCGGTGCCCTGTATGTAGGCGACGCGATGTGTGCACCTCACCCGTGTGGCGACGTGCGTGACACCATATGTGTGGTAAGGACGATGGGTGGCACTCACCTTGGTAGGAGACGTGGTAGCACTTTTACCATGTAAGTGATGTGGTGACACCGTCACCCGAGTGTAAGTGACGTGGAATATATCAATTTCACCCGAGCGGTATGAGGTGGCGGTGACACCTCACCAGGCGACGTGGTGACACCTCCCGGTGTGGTAGTGACGAAGTGGTGGCACACCACCTGTGCGTGGCACCATGGTGTGGTACTTTCAGGTGGTGGCGACGGTGTGTGACACCTTCCGTGGTAGGTGACGGCGCAGTAACTTCCCCGCGTGTGCAGGCGAGATGAGGCGTGTGGTACTCATTGTCTGGTAGCGACGTGGTGTGCAGCACACCTCACCCGTGTGGTGCGACGGTGCGCACACTCTCCAGTGAAGGCTATGGCATGCAGGCCATCAGGTGGTAGCGACGGTGTGCGGTACTTTCAGGCTGTGGTGACGGTGCACACACCTCACCTGTGTGGAGGTGACATCGTGGCACTTCCGTGGTGCGATTCTGCGGCACACCACCCGTGTGGTGCCGTGGTGCGTGGTACTCATCAGGTGGCAATCGGTGAGCGGCACTCATCTGTGCGTGGTGTTACTGCGGCGTGGTGACACTCACCCGTGGTAAGTGGACGTCGCGGCACTTCCCGTGTGATGGGCGACGCAGCGTGGCTTCATCTGTGTGGTAAGTGACGCGGCAGTGCGGTGACTTTCTCATGTGTGGTAAGCGACGTTAGCAGCAACACCACCTGTAGGTGGTCGCAGACACTTCATCTGTGGTAAGTGACTTGGTGTGGCAAGCCCGTGGTGCAGGGACGATGCGGCACTACCCGTGGTAAGTGACGTGGTGACATCACCAGTGGTAAGTGACGGTGTGTGACACCTCTCAGGTGAGGTGGGTGTGACACTTTACCCGTGTGGCGAGGAGACGGTGTGCGACAGTCTCACCCAGCGGTAAGCGACGGTGTGTACACCTCCCGTGTGGCGGCTTGCGGCAGCCCTGTGCAGGCGACGCGATGGGTACTCACCCGTGTGGTGGTGACGCGGGTGTGCGACACCACCAGTGTGGCGACGGTGCGAACACTCTCCCGTGGTAGGCGATGGTGTGACACTTTACCCGTGTGGCGACGTGACGTGGTGACACTACCTGTGGTTGGTGATGGTGTGACACTTTTGCCCGTGCAGGCGACGTGGTGACACTTCATCTGTGGTAAGAGGCACGGTGGTGGCAAAGCCCTGTGTGGTAGCGACGCGATGTGGCACTTCACCCGTGAGGTGGATGCGGGTGCGTGACACCTCAATGTGCGCTGGCGACGTGATGTGCGGCACTTCACCTTGTGGTAGGTGACGGTGTGCAGCACCTTTACCCGCGTGGTGGCGATGTGGTGCGACACCGTCACCCGTGTGGTAAGTGACGCGGAATATATCACTTACCCTGAGTGCAGGGTGAGGTGGTGTGACACCAGCGGGCGACGTGGTGACACTTCCTGTGTGGGGCGACGAAGAGGGCGGCACACCACCTGTGTGTGGTGCGGCCCATGGTGTACTTATTGTGTGGTAAGACGGTGAGCACTTTCCTGTGTGGTGCGACGGCGTAGTACCCCCGCGTGGCGACGGGTGTGGTACTCATTGTTCGGTAGTGACGTGGTGTAGCACACCACCCGCAGGTGACGTGTGTAACACCTCCAGTGCGGTGCCATGGCAGGCAGGCCTTATCAGTGAGACGGGTGTGTGGCACTTATCAGGCGACGGTGTGCAGCACACCACCAGGCGGCGACATCGTGGCACTTTCCGTGTGAGGCGACTTCAGGCACACCACCGTGTGGTAAGTGCCGGTGCGGTATCATTGTGGGTAAGACGTGGTGAGGCACTCTGGCCTGTGTAAACACGTGGTGTGACACCTCACCCGTGGTAAGATGTGGTGTGACACTTTACCAAGTGACGGTGACACTTTCTGCGGTTTGCGGTGTGGCAAGTGATGGTGTATAAGACCTCACCTCTGTGACGAGGTGGTGACACTCAACCTGTGGTAAGGACGTGGTTTGAGACACCTCCCGTGGTAAGCGACGAAGTGTGCGGCACACCAACCCGTGTGTGGTAAGTACCGCGGAATGTCGCACTTCATTGTGTGGTAAGCGACGGTGCAGGTGGAAGGTGACCTCGTGTGTGGTAAGACTTGCGGTGGGCACACCACCCGCAGGCCCAGTCAGGTGGCACTCTCCTGCGTGCGTGACTGCAAAACCACCCGCGTCAAGGCGACGGTACACTTCCGTGTGGTGCGGCTTGCGTGTGGGCAGCCCTGTGGTAGTGACGTGATGTGGCACTTCACCGTGGTAGGTGACGGTGTGTGACACCACCAGTGTGGTAGGTGACGGTGCGACACCTCCCTGTGGTGGGTGATGTGGTGCGACACTTTACCCGTGTGGTATGGCGACGGTGTGACACCGTGCGGTAATGACGGTGGTGACACCTTTTCCAGCAGGCAACATGGTGCGACACCATCTGTGTATGTGGGTTTGCGGTGGTGGCATCCCCTTGTGGTAAATGACGTGGTGTGTGACTTCACCTGTGTGGTGGGTCGACGTGTGGCACCAGTGGTGGTGACGCAGTGTGGTTTCATCTGTGGTAAGTACGTAGGTGACTTTACCTGTGGTAAGTGACGTTGTGCGTAGCATACACTTCTGTGTGTAGTAAGTGACGTCGTGTGACACCTCATCTGTGTAGGCGGCTTGGTGTGTGGCAAAGCCCTGCGTGAAAGACGTGATGTGGCACCCCACCGTGTGTAGGCGACGTGGTGTGTGACACCTCAACCAGGTGCGTGGGCACGGGTGTGTGACACTCTCCTGTGTGGTGGGGTGAGGTGGTGGCGACACTTTACCGTGTGGCGACGCGGTGTGCGACACCTCACCCGTGTGGTGCGATGCGGTGCGGACACTTTGTCTGTGGTGGCGACGGTGTGCGACACCTCATCTGTGTGGTAGGCGGTTGGTGCAAAGCCCCTGCAGGTGACGGATGTGGCACTTCACCTGTGTGCGTACGTGACGGTGACACTTCATGTGGTAAGCGACGATGTGGCACCTCACCTGTGTGGTAGGTGACGTGGTGGCAGGGGGACCTTACCCGTGACCCGGGCGATGTGGTGCACACCGTCACCAGTAAGTGACGTGAATACAACATTTTACCCGAGTGGTAAGTGAGGTGGTACATCAACAGTGTTTTAGCGACGGTGTGTGACACTCACCCGTGTGGAGTGACGAGTGTATGGCGGTACTTCTCCTGTGTGGTAGGTGACGTAGTGTGTCGCACCTCACCCGTTTGCGCGACGGCGCAATTGCACCTGTGTGTAAAATGACGGTGGCACTCACCCGTGTGGTAAATGACGTAGGTGACACTTTACCTGGTATGGTGGTGACACAGGTGACACTTTACTTCAGGTGTAATGGCGACGTGTGTGTGACACTCCCTGTGCAGGTGACGTGGTGTGTGACACCTCACCTGTGGTGGCGACGTCGTGTGGCACTTTCCGTGTGGTGGCGACGGCGTGCAGCACTTCATCTGTGCGAGTGGCAAGCACGCGTCGTATGTGGCACTTTCCCGTGGTGGCGATGGTGTGGCAATCACCACAGTGTGGTAAGTAACGTGGTGTGTGACACCTCCCGTGCAGTGTCGGTGTGTGGCTGACACTCCCGTGTAGGCGACGTGGTGTGACACTTCACCCGTGTGGTAAGCGGTGGTGGCACTTCCGCGGTGGCGACGGTGTGGCACTTCCGTGAGATGCGACGTGGTGACACCACCCGTGTGGTATGACGGTGTAGCACACCACTCAGGTAGGTGACGCTGTGGCACCTCCCGTGGTAAGCGACGGGTGTGGCACACCCTTGGCAACGGTGAATTCATTGTGTGGTAAGCGACATATTTTGCGCATCTCCGTGTGGTATCAAACGGTGTGACACCTCTTCGGTGTGGTAAGTGACGCGGTGTGTGACACTTCCCATGTGGTAAGTGTCGGCACCTGCGTGGTAAGTAACGTGGTGACACCTCACCTGTGTGGTGGCGCGGTGTGCGGCACTTCCTGTGTGGTGACGGTGTGTGACTGCTCATGTGGTAAGTAACGTGGTGACAATTTCCCTGTGGTGTAATGCACGTGTGACACTCTCCCGTGTGGTAAGTGACGTAGGTGGCACATCACCTGTGTGAGGCACCGTGTGCGTGGTACTTCATTGGCAGGTGACGTGGTAGCACACCACCCGTGTGGTGGGCGACGCCAGGGGTGGCAGTCTCCGGTGTGTCGACTTATGGTAAGCACACCACCTGCGTGGGGGCGCCACGGTCGGCACCAATTGTGAAAAGGCGACGTTTTGTGGCACTCTCCTCTGTAGTAGTCGTGTGGCACTCTCACCTGAAGGCGGTGGAGACCGTGACATAGTGCGTCGGTTTGCATTCGTGCGGTGGTAAGTGACGTGGTGTGTGGCCCTGTTCGTGGTAAGTGACGGTGTGACAAGTTCACCTGTGGTGGCGAACGCATGTGTAACACCACCCTGTGGGTGACGTGATGTGGCACCACCTGTGGTGATGGTGGCGGCACCACCCGTGGTCGGTGTACATTCCCGTGTGGGCGATGGTGGCACTCACCCGTGTGGTAAACGTGATGTCGGCACTCTACCCTGGCGACGAGGTGTGGCACACTCTCCCGTGTGGTAAGTGACGGTGTGTGCACTCTCACCCGTGGTGCGACGGAGCCATGGGCACTTTTCCGTGTGGTAAGTGACGGTGTGTGGCACTTCACCTGTGTGGTAAGACGGGTGTGTGTGGCACTGCCTGCGGCGACGGTGCGGCACTACCCGGAAAGTGGTGACACTTCACCAGGTGGTAAGTGATGGTGACACGCACCTGTGACGGTATGGCACAATGCCGTAAAGCGGCTGCGGTGGCAATTTCCCTGGTGGTAAGTGACGTGTTATGTGGCACCTCACCTGTGTGGTGACGTGGTGTGTAGCACACACCTCACCCGAGTGGTGGGCGACTCGTGTGCGGCACTCTCCCCGTGTGGTGACGTGGTGTGTGGCACACTCACCAGTGTGTGGTGGGCAACGGTGGCATACCTTCCTGTGTGGTAAGCGTGGTGACACCTCCCGTGTGGTGGGTGACACACCCACCTGTGGGCGGTGTGGCAGTCACCCTGTAGGCGACGGCGGCACATCACCTGTGGTGGGCACGTGGTGTGGCACTCTTTCCTGCGTGGTAAGACGTGGTGTGCGGCCGTTTCACTGTGTGGTACGACGTGTGGTTTCTTCCCGTGGTGGCGACGTGGTGTGGACACACCACCTGTGTGGTAACTGACGTGTGTGTGGTTTTGCTCTGTGGTAAGGATGGTGTGGCCACTCACCTGTGTGGTAAGCAGACGTGGCGGCACACCACCCGTGTGGTGCATGTGGTGTGGCACCCTTACCGTGCAAGCGACGGGTGGACGTTTCACCTGTGTGGTACTGACGTGGCACTTGCCCGTGTGGAGTGACGGTGGTCACTCACCCGTGTGGTGTGGGTGACGGGTTGCGGCACACCCTCACCCGTGTGGTAAGTACCGTAGGGGCACTTCACCGTGGTAAGCGACGTGCGGTGGCACATCCCCTGTGGTGGGTGACGGTGTGTGGCACTTCACCTGGTTGGTGGCGACGTGTGTGATACTTGACATATGTGGTAAGTGTCGTGGTGTGGCACCTTCCTGTGTGGTGCGACATGGTATGTGGTACTTTCATTGCGTGGCAGGTGACGCGTGGTACCGCGTGAAAGCGGACGAGTGGCACTCTCCTGCGGTGGTAAGTGACGGTGATAACCACCTGTGTGGTAAGTGACGTGCGTGTAAGCACCACCCGAGTGGTAAGACGTCGTGTGGCACTTCCTGTGTGGTGACGTGGTGCGTACACCACCAGTGTGTAAGAACGTGGTGACACTTCCTGTGTGGTAAGTGTCGCGTGACACCCGTTCCGTGTGGTAAGTGACGCAGGCATTTCACCTGCGTGGTAAGACGTGGTGGTGGCACTTCCCTGCGTGGTAAGTGACGGTGTGTGGCACCTCCCGTGACAAGGACGTGGTGTGTGACACCTCCTGTGGTAAGTGACGTGTGGCACCACCCGTGCGGTAAGTGACGAGCCATGTGGCACTTTTTTCCGTGCGGTTAAGACGTGGTGTGCGTGTGGCACTCACCCGTAGCGCGACGGTGAAGCATTTCACCCGTGTGGTGGTGACGGTGCGGCACTTACCCGTGTGGAGAAGACGGTGTGCGACACCTCACCCGCGTGGTAAGTGATGGTGACACTTTACCTGTGGTAAGTGCGTGACGTGGCGGCGACACACCTACGTGTGAAAGTGGCTTGGTGTGGCACACTCCCGTATGGTAAGTGACGGTTATGGCACCCCTGCTGTGTAGGCGACGGTGTGCAGCACACTACCCGAGTGGTGGGGCGACGTCGTGTGTGGTACTTCCGTGGTAAGTGACGTGGTGGCACACCACCTGTGTGGTAAGTAACGGTGACTTCCGTGTGGTGGGTGACGTAGGTGTGTGGCACACCACCCGTGTGGTAAGCACCGCGGATGTGGTATTTTCATTGTGTTATGCGACGGAGGTGGCACACACCACCCTGTGGTGGCGACGTCGTGTGGTAGTTCCACCCTTGGTAAGTGACGTGTGTGGCACACCTCACCCGTGCAGGCACGTGCACTCAACTGTGTGGTGGCGACGGTGACACTCTTCCACATGTGGTAAGTGTCGTGGTGGCACTTCTCCTGCGTGGCGACGCGTGTGGTGTTTCACCCTGTAAGTGACGTGTGTGGCAACAATCACCCGTGGTGGGTAATGGTGGGCACTTCCATGTGGTAAGTGTCGTCGTGTGGCACTTCCTGCGTGGGTGACGTGGTGACACCTCACCCGTGGTAAGTGCCGCGGTGCCGGCCCCCGTGTGGTAGTGACGGTGTGGTGACTGTTCCACGCGTGTGGTGTCACGGTAGACACTCTCAGGTGGTAAAAGACGGTGTGTGACACCTTCCGTGTAGGCGATGGTGGAGTGGCACACCTCACCTGCGTGTGGTGGCACCAGAGTGGTACTTTCATTGTAAGCGACAGCCAGTGTGAGCACACTCACCCGTGTGGTGGGCGACGTTGCCCCTGTGTGGTGCCATGGTGTGGTACTTATTGTGTATTGCGCAGACGTTTTATGCACCTTCCTGTGTGGTAGTCGGTGTGTGTGGCACTTCACCCTGGCGGCGACGTGGTGTGTGACACATCTGCGTGGCAAGTGTCGTGCGGCACTTTCCCGTGTGGAGTGACGTGGTGTGTGGCCTCTGTTCCTGAAGAAGTGACGGTGACAGTTCTCACCTGTGTGGCGTAACGCGTTGTGCGGCACATCACCCGTGTGGTAAGTGACGTGATGCGCGGCACCCTGTGGGTGGGCAGATGGCATGTACACCCTCCTGTGTGGTGACGATGAGGTGGTACCCCTACCTGTGTGGTGCGACGGTGACACTTTCCGTGTAAGTGACGGTGTGGCATCACCTGTGGTGACGAGCCATGTGGCATGTGGCGACGTGGTGGCATCACCGTGCAGAAGACGTGGTATGTGGCACCACCTGTGGGTGACGTGGTGTGGCACTCTTCTGGTAAAGTGACGTGGTGGTGACACTCACCCGTGTGGTGCGTGATGGTGGACACTTTACCTGTGTGGTAGGTGACGGTGGCGATTGACTCACAATGTGTGGTGGCGGTTTTGTGTGTAAGCACCTGTGTGGTAAGCGACGGTTATGTGCAATTTCACCCGCTGTGCAGGCAACGGTGGTGTGCAGCAATACCACCCGAGTGGTACTGACGTGGCACCTCCCGTGGTGACGGTGTGGCAACACTCACCTGTGTGGTGGCAACGTGGTGACACTCTCCGTGTGGTGACGGTGCACACTACCTGTGGAGTTCCTGTGGTATGGCACTTAACAGTTAGGCGACGTGGTGTGTAGCACACCCATGTGGTGGTGACGTCGTGTGGTAGTTCACCGTGGTACTGACGCACCATCACCTGTGTGGTAGGCACGGGTAATCTTACCTGTGTGGTAAGTGACGTGGTGTGTGGTCGTTTCACCCAGGAAGACGGTGGCTCTGCCTGGTGGTGGCGACGTGGCGGTGGGCCTCACCTGTGTGGTGGGCGACGGTTGCGGCAACCTCACCCGGTGAGGCAATGGCAGGGCACCACCCGTGGCGACGTGGTGTGTGACACTTCCCTGCAGGCGATGGTGTGTGGCACCACCTGCAGGTGACGTGGTGTGTGACACTTTCCATATGGGAAGTGACGTGGTGTGCGGCACTCCTCGCGTGTGGTGGCGACATGGTATGTGGTACTTATTGTGCGGTAAGTGACGCGGTGTGGGCAATTTTCCTGCGTGGAAAGTGACGTGAGCAGGCACTCTCCTGTGTGGGGCGACGTGGTGAGCACCCCACGGTAAGACGGTGTGGCACACTCACCCGAGCAGGGCGACGTCGTGGCACTTCCTGTGTGGTAAGACGTGGAAGCAACGCGGTGCGGTGACACTCCCTGTGTGGTAAGGTCGCGTGCTCACCTGTTGCGGAAGACGTGGTGTGGCATTTTCACCTGTGTGGTGGCGACGTGGTGGGTACACCTGCGGTGACGTGGGTGCGGCACTTTCCTGTGTGACAAGTGACGTGGTGTGTGACACCACCAGTGCGTGGTAGGCGACGTGGTGTGAGCAATACCACCTGCGGCGGAGCGACGCGTGTGGCACTTTCCTGCAGGCGACGGGGTGGCAATATCACCCGTGTGGTAAGCAACGGTGTGGTAGTTTCATCAGGTGGTAAGCGACGCCAGGCACTTCCCGTGGTAACAAACGTGTGGCACCTCACCTGTGGTGAGTGCGACGTGGTGTGTGACACTTCCATATGTGGTAAGTGTCGGTGGCACCTTCCCGTGGGCGACGTGGTGCAGACACTCACCCGTGTGGTAAGTGCCGTGGTGTGTGGCACTTCCTGTGGCAGTGACGGTGACTGTTCACATGTGTGCAGGCGCACGTGGTGTGCGACACTCTCCCGTGGTAAATGACGCGGTGTGTGACACTTTCCTGTGTGGTAAGTGACGTGGTGTGGCATACTCACCTGTGTAGGCGTACCGGTATGTGGTGGCTTTCAGGCCAGGCGACGTGTAGCAACACCACCTGTGGTAAGACGTGTGTGTGGCAGTTCTGTGGTGGGTGACTTGGTGTGGCACACTACCTGTGTGGTGCCATGGTGGCTTCACTGTGTTGGCGACGTTTTGTGTGGCACTTTCCCGTGTGGTAGAGTGGTGTGTACACCACCTGTATGGTGACGGTGTGGATACCTTCCGACATGCAGGTGACGTGGTTGTGCGGCACCTCCTGTGTGGTAAGACGTGGTGTGGCCTCTGTCTCGCAGGCGACGTGGTGTGGTGATAGTTCACCCGTGTGGTATGTGACGTAGGTGGCACATCTCACCTGTGTGGTGGTGACGTGATGTGGCACTTCACCAGTAGTGATGGTGCACGTGGTGGTGGCATCACCTGTGTGGTGGCGACGGTGTGACACTTTCTCCTGTAGGTGACGTGGTGGCACTGGCCTGTGGTAAGACGGCGCGGCATTTCCTGTGTGGTGGGTGACGGTGTGGCACTTTCGCCCGTGGGTGACGTGGTGTGGCACTTTACCTGGGGTGACGTGGTGTGTGGCACTTCCCTGTGGTAAGTGACGTGATGTGGCACCTCAACTGTGTGGCGGCGGTGTGCGCGGCACTTCACCTGTGGTGGCGACGTCGGTGCAGGGCCTCCCCGTGGTGGTGGCGACGTGGTGTGTGCACTTTCACCAGGTGGTGACGTGTGTGCGGCACCTCACCTGTGGGTGGTGGCGACGCGGTGACACTTCCGTGTGGTGGGTGACGTGGTGGCACCACCGGTGGTGGCGACGTGGTGTGTGGCATTTCTCTGTGTGGTGGTGACGTGGTGGCATCACCCGTGTGGTGACGTGGTGGCACCACCTGTGTGGTAAGTGACGTGGTGTGTGGCACACTCACCTGTGTGGTAAGGACATGGTTGTGACACCTCACCTGTGTGGTAAGTGATGTGGTGTGTGATTTTTCCACCTGTGTGGTAAGTGACGTGGTGTGTGACACCTCATCTGTGGTTAAGACGTGGCATGTTGTACTTTCATTGTTTTGTAAGTGACGTGGTGTGTAGCACACCTCACCTGTGTGGTAAGTGCCGTGATGTGCACTTTCCATAGTGGCGGTAAGTGTCGTGGTGTGTGGCACTCTCTCCTGTGTGGTAAGTGACGGTGTGTGGCCTCTCTACCTGTGTGGTAAGTGACGTGGTGTGTGGCACTCTCTCCTGTGTGTAAGGGACGTGGTGTGTGACACTTTCCTGTGTGGTAAGTGATTTAGTGTGTGTGTGACACCTTACCTGTGTGGTAAGCACCGCGTGTGGTATTTCATTTGTGTGGTAAGTGACATGGTGTGGTGGTACTTTCATTGTGTGGCAAGTGACGTGGTGTGTACACCTTCCTGTGTGGTAAGTGACGTCGTGTGTGTGGTACTTTCTAATGTATGGTGTGGTGACGTGTAGCACACTTCGTCCTGTGTGGTAAGTGACGTGGCATGTGGTACTTTTTGTGTGGTAAGTGACGTGGTGTGCAGCACACCGTCACCTGTGTGGTGGGGTGACGTCGTGTGTGGTCACACTCACCCATGTGGTAAGTACCGTGGTGTGTGAACTTTCATTGTGTGGTGGGTGACGTGGTGTGTGACACTCTTCCGTGGTAAGTGACGTGCTGTGTGGCACACTCACATATGTGGTAAGTACCGTGGTGTGTGGTATTTCATTATGTGGTGGCGACGTGGTGTGTACACTCACCCTGTGTGGTAAGTGACGTGGTGTGTGGCACCTTTCATTGTGTGGTAAGTGACGTGGTGTGTGCACACTCTCACCTGTGTGGTAAATGACGTGGTGTGTACACTCTCTCCTGTGGTAAGTGACGTCGTGGCACTTCTCATTTGTAGGTGACGGTGGTACTTTCATTGTGGCGGAGTGACGGGGTGCAGCACACTCACCTGTGTGGTAAGTGACGGGTGTGTACACTCTCTCCTGTGTGGTAAGTGACGTTGTGTGGCACTCTCACTGGTAAGTGACGGTGTGGTACTTTCATTGTATGGCAGGCGACGTGGTGTGCAGCACACTACCTGTGTGGTAAGACGTGGTGTGCACACCACCTGTGTAGGTGACGTCGTGTGGCACTTCTCTCCCTGTGGTGGTGACGGGTGTGTACACTACCCTGTGTGGTAGGCGACGAGGTGTGGCAACTCACCTGTGTGGTAAGTACCGTGGTGTGTGGTACTCTTCATTGTGTGGCAAGTGACGTGGTGTGGCACTCTCCCGTGTGGTAAGTGACGTCGTGTGGTACTTTCAATGTGCGGTGGGTGACGTGGTGCAGCACACCCGTCCTGTGTGGTGGCGACGTGGTATGGTACTTTTTGTGGTGGGTGACGTGGTGTGCAGCACACCGTCAACTGTGTGCAAGGACGTCGTGTGTGGCACACCACCTGCGTGGTAAGTACCGGTGTGTATCATTGTGTGGTAAGTGACGGGTGTGTGGCACTTCCTGTGTGGTAAGTGACGTGGTGTGACACTCTCCTGTGTGGTAAGGACGTGGTGTGTGGCACACTCACACATGTGTAAGTACCGTGTGTGTGGTACTTCATTGTGTGGGTGAGTGGTGTGTGACACTCTCTCCTGTGGTAAGTGACATGGTGTGTGGTACTTTCATTGTGTGGTAAGTGACGTGGTGTGTACACTCTCTCCTGTGTGGTAAGTGACGTCGTGTGTGGTACTTACATTGTATGGTAAGTGACGTGGTGTGTAGCACACACTGTCCTGTGTGGTAAGTAACATGGTGTGTGGTACTTTCATTGTGTTATAAGTGACTTGGTGTGTGGCACACTCACCTGTGTGGTAAGTGACGTCGTGTGTGGCACACTCACCTGTGTGGCAAGTGCCGTGGTGCGTGGTACTTTCATTGTGTGGTAAGTGACGTTTTGTGTGGCACTCTCTCATGTGTGTTAAGTGACGTAGTGTGTTGTACTTTCATTGTGTTGTAAGTGACGTGGTATGTAGCACACTCTCACCTGTGTGGTAATTGACGTCGTGTGTGGCTCTCTCTCCTGTGTGGTAAGTGACGTGGTGTGTGGCACACTCACATGTGTGGTAAGTAACATGGTGTGTGGTACTTTCATTGTGTGGTAAGTGACGTTTTGTGTGGCACTCTCTCCTGTGTGGTAATAGACGTGGTGTGTGGCACTCTCACCTGTGTGGTAAGTGACGTGGTGTGTGATACTTTCCATATGTAGTAAGTGTCGTGGTGTGTGGCACTCTCTCCTGTGTGGTAATTGACGTGGTGTGTGACACTCTCTCCTGCGTGGTAAGTGACGTGGTGTGCGATAAGTCGTACCTGTGTGGTATGACGTGTCAGAGGCACATCACCTGTGTGGTAAGTGACGGTGTGAGCACTCTCTCCTGCGTGTGTTAAGTGACGTGGTGTGCGACACTTTCCGTGTGGTAAGTGACGTATTGTGCGGCACACCAACCTGCAGCAATTTCTACATTGTGTGGTAAGTGACGTGGTGCGACACCTCACGTGGTAAGTGACGTGGTGTGTGGCACCTTCCTGTGTGGTGGGCGACATGGTGTGTGGTACCATTGCGGTAAGTGACGTGGTGCGTACACTACCCCTGTGTGTGGTAAGTGACGTGATGTGTGGTACTTTCATCGTGTGGTAAGTGACGTGGTGTGTAGCACACTCTCACCTGTGTGGTAAATGACGTGGTGTGTACACTCTCTCCTGTGTGGTAAGTGACGTAGTGTGTGGCACACTCACCTGTGTGGTAAGTACCGTGGTGTGTGGTACTTTCATTGTGTGGTAAGTGACGTGGTGTGTGACACTATCCCCTGTGTGTTAAGTGATGTGGTGTGTGGCACTTTCACCTGTGTGGTAAGTGACGTGGTGTGTGGCACTCTCTCCTATGTGGTAAGTGACATGGTGTGTGGTACTTTCATTGTGTGGTAAGTGACGTGGTGTGTACACTCTCTCCTGTGTGGTACGTGACGTGGTGTGTGGCACTCTCTCCTATGTGGTAAGTGACGTGGTGTGTAGCACACACTGTCCTGTGTGGTAAGTAACATGGTGTGTGGTACTTTCATTGTGTTATAAGTGACTTGGTGTGTGGCACACTCACCTGTGTGGTAAGTGACGTCGTGTGTGGCACACTCACCTGTGTGGCAAGTGCCGTGGTGCGTGGTACTTTCATTGTGTGGTAAGTGACGTTTTGTGTGGCAATCTCTCATGTGTGTTAAGTGACGTGGTGTGTTGTACTTTCATTGTGTTGTAAATGACGTGGTATGTAGCACACTCTCACCTGTGTGGTAATTGACGTCGTGTGTGGCTCTCTCTCCTTTGTGGTAAGTGACGTGGTGTGTGGCACACTCACATGTGTGGTAAGTAACATGGTGTGTGATACTTTCATTGTGTGGTAAGTGACGTTTTGTGTAGCACTCTCTCCTGTGTGGTAATAGACGTGGTGTGTGGCACTCTCACCTGTGTGGTAAGTGACGTGGTGTGTGATACTTTCCATATGTGGTAAGTGTCGTGGTGTGTGGCACTCTCTCCTGTGTGGTAATTGACGTGGTGTGTGACACTCTCTCCTGCGTGGTAAGTGACGTGGTGTGCGATAGTGTCACCTGTGTGGTATGTGACGTGTTGTGAGGCACACTCTCACCTGTGTGGTAAGTGACGTGGTATGAGGCACTCTCTCCTGTGTGTTAAGTGACGTGGTGTGTGACACTTTCTCCTGTGTGGTAAGTGACGTATTGTGTGGCACACTCACCTGTGTGGTAAGTACCGTGGTGTGTGGTACTTACATTGTGTGGTAAGTGACGTGGTGTGTGACACTCTCCTGTGTGGTAAGTGACGGGTGTGTGTGGCACCTTCCTGTGTGGTAAGTGACATGGTGTGTGGTATTTCATCAGTGGTAAGTGACGTGGTGCGTACACTCACCTGTGGTGTAAGTGACGTGGTGTGGCACTTTCATTGTGTGGTAAGTGACGTGGTGTGTAGCACACTCTCACCTGTGTGGTAAATGACGTGGTGTGTACACTCTCTCCTGTGTGGTAAGTGACGTGGTGTGTACACTCTCTCCTGTGTGGTAAGTGACGTCGTGTGTGGTACTTTCATTGTATGGTAAGTGACGTGGTGTGTAGCACACTCTCACCTGTGTGGTAAGTGACGTGGTGTGTACACTCTCACCTGTGTGGTAAGTGACGTCGTGTGTGGCACTCTCTCCTGTGTGGTAAGTGACGTGGTGTGTACACTCTCTCCTGTGTGGTAAGTGACGTAATGTGTGGCACACTCACCTGTGTGGTAAGTACCGTGGTGTGTGGCAATTTCATTGTGTGTGGTAAGTGACGTGGTGTGTGGCACCTCTCTCCTGTGTGGTAAGTGACATGGTGTGTGGTACTTTCATTGTGTGGTAAGTGACGTGGTGTGTACACTCTCTCCTGTGTGGTAAGTGACGTCGTGTGTTGTACTTTCAATGTATGGTAAGTGACGTGGTGTGTAGCACACTCTGTCCTGTGTGGTAAGTGACGTGGTATGTGGTACTTTTTTGTGTGGTAAGTGACGTTGTGTGTAGCACACTGTCACCTGTGTGGTAAGTGACGTCGTGTGTGGCACACTCACCTATGTGGTAAGTACCGTGGTGTGTGGTACTTTCATTGTGTGGTAAGTGACGTGGTGTGTACACTCTTCCTGTGTGGTAAGACGGTGTACACTCACATATGTGGTAAGTAACGTGGTGTGTGGTAATTCTCATTGTGTGGTAAGTGAAGGGTGTGTGACATTCTCTGTGTGGTGAGTGACATGATGTGTGGTACTTTCATTGTGGTAAGTGACGTGGTGTGTAAGGCCACGTAACCGAACGAAGCACAATTGAT